>NW_028250978.1:0-3000 GCF_964263255.1 Lissotriton vulgaris
ATCAATATATATACTGCCACACCTATCTCTGAATATCACAATACTTCTGCTTGCCAGCTCTCCATAACCCTGTGACTAGTAATGTTTTTATGAAGTCTGCACCCCCCTATTTTTGAACTGTGGAAACTAAAGTCTATTTGTTTAACCTGACCCTTACATCCTCCATGACCTTTACTAAATTTCATATTTTGATTCATTATTATTTCTCACTTACCAGGTAGCACTTTATTGCCATTACAACATTTTGCACTAATAGCATATTTGCACAGTGAGTTGTATATAGCTCAGGCTATGGCATTTGCCCACTTGGGCATCATTGCATGTTGTTTTGATTCCATGCCAACGGAACAACACAATTTGATTAACTTTGCACAAAATCTTACAATTTTAATGGTTATATTTTAATATGTATATAACTATTTATTCGGCTTTTAAACTTTTATAATAATTTTAAAAGTTTGTTGTAGCCGTTGCCATGTATAATCTCATGTAACATTATGAAATTTTCCTGAGTGATACAATTTGGTCGGTTTTAATTGCATTGTATTAACTGTAATTCATGACCAATAGATGATATTCTGTGCAATACCGGCATTCATGCCGCAATGTAGTATTTGCAAAACCTTGGAAACATTGAAAGTATTTTGTTTGTTTCTATTACACGTGATGGCACTTCTGCACTTTAAATGGGTGATCAGCCCTCGTGACGATGTCATGTGATAAAGGCTATCTCTAGCCAAAACGCGTCATGGCGGACTGGTGCTGGGCTAATCTATACTACCATTATAAAGGAAGAACTTTGAACCTTTGAGGCGGGTAAACTCGGGAACCACAGCGCCAATCCACACACCCGATACATTGTTGTAATCGCCAGGGTGTGCAGATGGACATAGGCTATATAAACATAATAAATATACGTTATTTAAAAAATGTACCGAAAAAAAGTAGCCCTTGGAACAAGCGCCGGCCGCGTCGTGCGTGCCCGACGTGAGGAGCGCGGGGAGGAGCAGCGTCCAGGACCGCGAGGAGGACCGGCGGACATGGCGCGGGGAGGAGCGGTGAGGAGCGGCGGACAGGCGGTGAGGACCGGCGGACAAGCGGGGAGGAGCGGTGAAGAGCGGCGGACGGGCGGTGAGGACCGGCGGACAAGCGGGGAGGAGCGGTGAGCGGCGGATGAGGTAGGTTATTTATTTATTTATTTAGGAGCGGTGAGCGGCGGAAAAATGAAGCAAAATTGAAAATCGTGAGCAAGAGGAAGCAAACGGAGCATTACAAAAGTGAGCCAAACGGTGCATTACAGGAAGAAAAAGATACGTGTGCAGGTTACAAAAGCGTACATCGTGAGCAAGAGGAAGCAAACGGAGCATTACAAAAGTGAGCCAAACGGTGCATTACAGGAGGAAAAAGTTACGTGTGCAGGTTACAAATGCGTACAAAGTAAACATAGAGGTATAGGAGGAAAAAGTGATGTGTGCAGTTAGCAAGAGGAAGCAAATGGAGCATTAAAAAAGTGAGCTAAATGGTGCATTACAGGAGGAAAAAGTTACGTGTGCAGGTTACAAAAGCGTAGAAAGTAAACATAGAGGTATAGGAGGAAAAAGTGATGTGTGCAGATAGCAAGAGGAAGCAAACGGATCATTAAAAAAGTGTGCCAAACGGTGCATTACAGGAGGAAAAAGTTATGTATGCAGGTCACAAAAGCTTACAAAGTAAACATAGAGGTATAATACTGCAATATATGGAGGAAGGCTCCGGGGGACCCACGGACAACGTCGTGGCGGGCGGCGGCCCTGAAGCCTAATTGCTCCTGGACAACGTCGGGACGGGCTGCTAGTAATTTATATATGTATTAACCTCATAGATGCTATTAAACATTCCTCCCCAGTGCTGCGCTGTCCATTGGAACTAGTGCTGAATGGACGTCCAATGGTCGTGCGCAGCACTGGGGAGGTGGTGCTGCCGTCGGCCAATGCACCGAGGCAGCACTTAAGGGGTTAAAATACATTTATTTACATTTCTTTTTCACAGATATTGTTTATCATCATTAAAATAAACTTATCATGCCTGAAAAATCAAGATAGAGGAAAGGACAGAAAAAGGACAATTATCTGAAGAAAATTCCACAACAAGTATTGGATGACCAACAACATGTGGGGAAAAAGAATAAATCATCTGGTAAGACAACAAAATAATTCATTAAAAAACTTTTAAAGCCTAGAAACAGTGTACAGATTGTACAAAGTACAAAGAATGGTTCGACCAGAAAAAAAATATGAATAAAAGCAAAGGAAGAAATGGAAAATTGCATTCAAAAGACACAATGTATGGTAAAAGAAGGCAAAATCAGTATAAAGAAATCAGAAAAAATATTTTTTATAATAGAGTTGTAATTAACTTACTGAAAGATGTTAAAAAAAATATAAAAAAGAGCACTATTTTATAAAAAGAAGATACATATTGAATCCATTGTTCAAAAGGCTTTTGAACTAAAAAGGAAACTATTAATTTTAGTGTTAAACAGAATTTGATCACTAGTATTTAAATAAAGATACATTTGCACCACCTTTGGGTCTTGCTGGTTCCTGCATTGCTGATCGGCTGAACTTGCTGCATTGGTTGATTTACGGGAGCGCCACGTACCTTATATATATATATATATATATATTCACTGAAAAAACCATAGGTTATAGACCATATATAGTTAGGAATTCGCATTTACAAAACCTTATTTTACTCACACAAAACCATTGAAATTTTATATATAGTTAGTTGCACTAACTATATATCGCGCACCCGCAATCCACTGCTGATGATGTCACATATTACATCATTTATGACATGGTCAGTGACATCACTGATGACATCACTGATGACATCTCAAATGACATCACTGATGACATCACTGATGACAACATCCAGTGACTGTATGTTTCTGTAAAGTTAAAATATGTCTTACATATTGAAGAATGAGTGGATGTATAAGTGTCTGGATGAAGGATT
>NW_028250979.1:0-53515 GCF_964263255.1 Lissotriton vulgaris
ATATGATTTCAACACCAGCCACCCGTGGCTACGTTTTGACAGGGATCTTTATATGCCATCCAACTTTGCAATTTGCTTAGAGATATTAGAGTTCCAAAGGTCACCCAGATCAAGCGTCTCAATGCTGTTTTTTAAAAATGTCTTGCAAGCACAGTTGCCCCTTTGCAAGTTAATTTCAGTCCAGACTAGATTTGCCAGAGTGTTTTCTGCTACTGCTCGCAAGTTATAACATAGCTTTATGAATGCCGCCGGCCTAGGGACTGTCTGTTTTGTAAGCAGAAGTTCTAGACGGATTTGCGCCGGAGAAGCCGACTTGGGGAGCCTAAAAATTTGTTTGTATGCTCTTATCATCAGTTTTTCCAACAAAAGACCATCATCGCCCAACATAATCTCTATTCCATATGCAAGGCTTGGCAACAGTTTGGCTTTCAGAATTGATCCCATGGACTTTAATTCATGACCTTTAAAAGATCTGGCAAGTGACGAGAAGCCGTAATTAAGGGCCTCCGCTTTTGCCCTAATCGCCTTCTTCTGGGAAATAAAGGAGTAATTTGCATCTGTTTTCACTCCAAGGTATACGTAGATTTTGACCTCCTCAATTTTGTTTCCGTTAATAACCCATTTTCGATTTGTCTTGACGGTATGATTGCACACCATCACACTTGTTTTTGAAAAATATATTTCCAGGCCTTCCTTTCCAGTGTAAGCTCCCAGAGTGTTGAGTAGTATTTGGAGTCCTATTCGCATGTTGCTAAACAACACCAGGTCAGCTGCATAGAGGATATGTGACAATTGTTTACCTCCTACAGACGGAGCGTGGGTAATCTGTTCGTCAGCTCAGTGGAAAGATATGCCAAAAATAGGTTAAAAAGGAAGGGGGCTAGGACGCAGCCCTGTTTTACCCCTAAAGTTGATTGGACCTTCCTTGATCTGCAAGAGCCATCCCCGATTTTTTATTTGACCTAAGTGTCTGAATATACAAGTCTAATTGCTTGGAGGATGCTCGATGGGATTGCCCATTGCTGAATCTTAGCCCATAATTTGTCCCGATGGACACCATCAAAAGCTGCTTTAAAATCAATAAAGCACAAGTAAAGAGGTGTCCTGGTTGCTTTCGCTCTGTTCCTGATTAGACTCAGGGCCATATGATTGGATAAAGTACCCTGGCCCCTTTGGAAGCCAATTTGATTCAGGGGAATTCTTCCATTGCCATGCGCCCAGAATTCCAGATCGTGGAGTATTAACGTTGAAAAATATTTTTACTCAACATCCATCAGCACTATTAGCCTATAGTTGTTAGGTGAACAGGCCAGGCCTTTTTTGAAAATAGGATGAAGGATGGAGCCTCTTCTGCTATTGGGAATAACGTTCTCCAAAATGAAATTGAACACTGATGCTAGAAAAGCAGCCCATTTTTGGGAAAGATGTTTGAATAAAGCCTGTGGTAACCCATTTGGACCGGGGGCACAGTCGGCCCAGGACTTTTTGATGACCATCTCTACTTCAGCTGCTGTGATTTTCCACTGTACCACAGTAGTTTTATTTGGGCAGAATGTACTAGCGGGATGAATCTAATCACTCTTGAAATGTGACTTTAAATAATTTACTCAGTCTGTCTCACTGATATTGGCATTATTTGCAGCTGCAGAGCCTTTCTCGTTCCGATTTATTTTATACCAAAATCTTTCAGAGTCATGAGTTTTGGAGGCATGTTGTAAGTAGGACCATAGTGTTTCCTGATTTGCTTGTTTGTACTTCCAGATCTCTTTTTTTTTAGCTGCCGTCTTTCATTACTTAACTGTTGTAGTAGGTGAGGGTCTCCTGGATGTTGGCGTACTTGCCGAAAGAGTCTGCCTGTTTCCTTTCTCATGTTCTGAATTTGAACGATTTGCCATGATTAAGTCAAATGCCTTGTAATTCAAGTTACCCCATGAGCTTAGTGTTGATGTACCCTTCCCTCATTTTACTCATGAGTGGAAGGAGTGAAATAGGGCGATAGTTAGCCAACATTTCAGCAGGTACCTGTGCTTTTTTTCTAATAGGTAGCACCTGTGCTGCCTTCCATTCAAGTGGGAGTGCTCCTTCACTCATAGAGGCGATTAGGATGTTGCAGATGGGGGCAGGCTAGTAGCGGGGCGAGTGAGGTGAACAGTTAGGCAGGCATTATATCTAGAGGAGAACCAGATTTCGCTGTTCCCAACATTGCTCCAACTTGCGGTATCTGCAGAGGAGGAAAGTGCTCAAGGCAGTTGTACTTCATTCTCAGGGATGAAAGCGGTAGGTTAGGGGTATCGAGGGAATTCGGATAATTAGGAATTATTAGCCAAATTATTACAGAGCACCTAAGAAGGAGGAGTCTGCTGGGAACAGGCAATGGGATTAGTAAAAGAGGGGAGAACTTAATAAAGTACCTCGGTAGAGGGGCCAACATAATTTAGACTTAAGATAATGTGGGCTTTCCATACCTTTTTTATGTTCTTGTGGTAGCTTGCAAGGCCTGCTTTAAAGGTAGATTTTTCATTCCCCATATTGGTTTTATGCCATATTTTTTACAATTCTCTCCAGTTAGATTTT
Organism: Lissotriton vulgaris; assembly: GCF_964263255.1. NCBI lineage: Eukaryota > Metazoa > Chordata > Amphibia > Caudata > Salamandridae > Lissotriton > Lissotriton vulgaris. Next base: position 2,575 of record NW_028250979.1, read on the forward strand.
TCACTTCGCAGGTCAGGGGTATACCAGGCAGCATGTTTCTTTTGAGTTTTAGTACGTTGCTGTTTAAACGGTGCTAGTGTATCTATAGCACAGGTGATGGCATCATTGAAGACCCTGAGTCTGTTATCAATATCTATAGGTTCTTCAAATGAGGGGGGTACGGAACCTTTCCTAAGGGAATCAGGCTTAATTTTGTGCCATTGTTTTGGAGATTGCGTGTAGGATAAAGAGGGGAAACTATTCAGTTGGAAGCCACTAATCTGAAAATAAATCAGTGTGTGATCTGACCAGGTCATGGGCGAGGGGGTTCTGCAGATATACAAGACAAATTGGTGAGAATGATATCCAAGTTGTGGCCGGCCGAATGGGTTGGGCCTACATCGATCTTTACTAGGCCTAAGGAGGTCATGGAATAATAATTTTTGCCCCTTCGCCATCCAGCACTTACCCTTCTGTTGCACTCACTGGAGTGGGAATAGTACTTTTTACCTCTCCGCTATCCAACACTTATCCCACTGTTGCACTCAGTGGAGTGGGAATAGTAATTTTAACCCTCCGCTATCCAACACTTTCCCTACTGTTGCTCTTACTCGAGTGGGAAGAGTAATGTTTACCCCTTTGCTATCCAACACTTTCTCTACTGTTGCACTCACTGGAGTGGCAATAGTAATTTTGTTCCCTCCTCTATCCAATACTTTCTCTAATGATGCTCTCTCTGGAGTGGGAATAGTAATTTTGACCCCTCCGCTATCCAAAACTTTTCCTACTGTTGCACTCACTGTAGTTGTAGTAGTAAATGTAATTATTTTGCTATTCAACACTTTTCATACTGTTGCACTGATTTTATTAGGCAATTTAAGTTTAAACATTTTATCATAGTTTTATGTTTTCATTTATTCTAGAATTGTTTTTATATTGTAAAATAGTTATATCAATATATTCTATTTTACATAATTCTAAAGTTTAAAATAAATTAAAGATAATAGTTTATTACATATTTTAAAGTCAAAATATATATATGTATAAATTATTATGGTTGTGTGGGTATTTTTTTAATTATGTTTATTAGTAATATTTTGTAAAAATGTATATTAAATTACATTTATTCTGTTAAAATTTATATTAATATTTAATATATTTAATATACATTATCTTATTATATATATATATATATATATATATATATATATATATATATATATATATATATATATATATATATATATCCGTTCCACACTCCTACTGATCGGCAATGGGCTCCGATCCCCAAACGTAGGTACAGACCACAAAACAGCGCTTCATTCAAGTCAAAGGTGGTTTATTGTTCTTCTGTCCCCAGCATATATATATATATATATATATATATTCTTGCAAAACAAAGTAATTAAAGTACGCTCTCAGGGCAAGAGCGAGGCGGACACCCGTATATCCGAAGAGCTGTTTATAAGTGGAATAAACTGCACTTCGGATATACCGGTGTCTGCCTCGTTCTTGCCGTGAGAGCGTACTTTATTGACTTTGTTTTGCAAGAATTAATACAAGTCGGCTTCACTCCGCCGACGTGTACGCCACCTTTCACGGGTCGTGGGGGTCCAGAAGGAGTTGCCTGTCACGTATGGATATATATATATATATATATATATATATATATATATATATATATATATATATATATATATATATATATATATATATATATATATATATATATATATAAAAACAAGATTACCCTCCGGATAAGGAAACCACACGCAGGCAAGCTTAATCCATTTATTTGTAGATTGCTGAGCATTTCAGTCCTGTGCCCCAAACACAAATCCAGAAGCCAGATGCGTTTCGAGCGTCAAACCGCCCTTGTTCACTGGCAAAAGTGGAGAACAGCAGCAAAGAGAACCACCTGCGCATATACCAATGTCCCGCCCCTGTGGGCGTATGCGTTAGTTGAATGCTGGTAATTGCAGTCCCCTTGTAATGATACCCATGTGGGTCCCGCCGTGTCCACAAAAATATTAAAATCCTGCCCCAGTGGGCATGTTTGAAGCATTCAAGACTGTTGCCCAGCCCATACAGCATCCACAAAACGGGCTTGTCGCTCCAGCAGCGAATCTTTGTTCCTTTCACTGCGGACCCGCTATGATAAGCAGTGGGGTTTCCTCGCGGCTAAGGCAGGCCGCCGGATACAAAAACAAGATTACCCTCCGGATAAGGAAACCACACGCAGGCAAGCTTAATCCATTTATTTGTAGATTGCTGAGCATTTCAGTCCTGTGCCCCAAACACAAATCCAGAAGCCAGACGCGTTTCGAGCGTCAAACCGCCCTTGTTCACTGGCAAAAGTGGAGAACAGCAGCAAAGAGAACCACCTGCGCATATACCAATGTCCCGCCCCTGTGGGCGTATGCGTTAGTTGAATGCTGGTAATTGCAGTCCCCTTGTAATGATACCCATGTGGGTCCCGCCGTGTCCACAAAAATATTAAAATCCTGCCCCAGTGGGCATGTTTGAAGCATTCAAGACTGTTGCCCAGCCCATACAGCATCCACAAAACGGGCTTGTCGCTCCAGCAGCGAATCTTTGTTCCTTTCACTGCGGACCCGCTATGATAAGCAGTGGGGTTTCCTCGCGGCTAAGGCAGGCCGCCGAATACAAAAACAAGATTACCCTCCGGATAAGGAAACCACACGCAGGCAAGCTTAATCCATTTATTTGTAGATTGCTGAGCATTTCAGTCCTGTGCCCCAAACACAAATCCAGAAGCCAGACGCGTTTCGAGCGTCAAACCGCCCTTGTTCACTGGCAAAAGTGGAGAACAGTAGCAAAGAGAACCACCTGCGCATATACCAATGTCCCGCCCCTGTGGGCGTATGCGTTAGTTGAATGCTGGTAATTGCAGTCCCCTTGTAATGATACCCATGTGGGTCCCGCCGTGTCCACAAAAATATTAAAATCCTGCCCCAGTGGGCATGTTTGAAGCATTCAAGACTGTTGCCCAGCCCATACAGCATCCACAAAACGGGCTTGTCGCTCCAGCAGCGAATCTTTGTTCCTTTCACTGCGGACCCGCTATGATAAGCAGTGGGGTTTCCTCGCGGCTAAGGCAGGCCGCCGAATACAAAAACAAGATTACCCTCCGGATAAGGAAACCACACGCAGGCAAGCTTAATCCATTTATTTGTAGATTGCTGAGCATTTCAGTCCTGTGCCCCAAACACAAATCCAGAAGCCAGCCGCGTTTCGAACGTCAAACCGCCCTTGTTCACTGGCAAAAGTGGAGAACAGCTGCAAAGAGAACCACCTGCGCATATACCAATGTCCCGCCCCTGTGGGCGTATGCGTTAGTTGAATGCTGGTAATTGCAGTCCCCTTGTAATGATACCCATGTGGGTCCCGCCGTGTCCACAAAAATATTAAAATCCTGCCCCAGTGGGCATGTTTGAAGCATTCAAGACTGTTGCCCAGCCCATACAGCATCCACAAAACGGGCTTGTCGCTCCAGCAGCGAATCTTTGTTCCTTTCACTGCGGACCCGCTATGATAAGCAGTGGGGTTTCCTCGCGGCTAAGGCAGGCCGCCGAATACAAAAACAAGATTACCCTCCGGATAAGGAAACCACACGCAGGCAAGCTTAATCCATTTATTTGTAGATTGCTGAGCATTTCAGTCATGTGCCCCAAACACAAATCCAGAAGCCAGACGCGTTTCGAGCGTCAAACCGCCCTTGTTCACTGGCAAAAGTGGAGAACAGCAGCAAAGAGAACCACCTGCGCATATACCAATGTCCCGCCCCTGTGGGCGTATGCGTTAGTTGAATGCTGGTAATTGCAGTCCCCTTGTAATGATACCCATGTGGGTCCCGCCGTGTCCACAAAAATATTCAAATCCTGCCCCAGTGGGCATGTTTGAAGCATTCAAGACTGTTGCCCAGCCCATACAGCATCCACAAAACGGGCTTGTCGCTCCAGCAGCGAATCTTTGTTCCTTTCACTGCGGACCCGCTATGATAAGCAGTGGGGTTTCCTCGCGGCTAAGGCAGACCGCCGAATACAAAAACAAGATTACCCTCCGGATAAGGAAACCACACGCAGGCAAGCTTAATCCATTTATTTGTAGATTGCTGAGCATTTCAGTCCTGTGCCCCAAACACAAATCCAGAAGCCAGACGCGTTTCGAGCGTCAAACCGCCCTTGTTCACTGGCAAAAGTGGAGAACAGCAGCAAAGAGAACCACCTGCGCATATACCAATGTCCCGCCCCTGTGGGCGTATGCGTTAGTTGAATGCTGGTAATTGCAGTCCCCTTGTAATGACACCCATGTGGGTCCCGCCGTGTCCACAAATGGGCTGGGCAACAGTCTTGAATGCTTCAAACATGCCCACTGGGGCAGGATTTTAATATTTTTGTGGACACGGCGGGACCCACATGGGTATCATTACAAGGGGACTGCAATTACCAGCATTCAACTAACGCATACGCCCACAGGGGCGGGACATTGGTATATGCGCAGGTGGTTCTCTTTGCTGCTGTTCTCCACTTTTGCCAGTGAACAAGGGCGGTTTGACGCTCAAAACGCGTCTGGCTTCTGGATTTGTGTTTGGGGCACAGGACTGAAATGCTCAGCAATCTACAAATAAATGGATTAAGCTTGCCTGCGTGTGGTTTCCTTATCCGGAGGGTAATCTTGTTTTTGTATTCGGCGGCCTGCCTTAGCCGCGAGGAAACCCCACTGCTTATCATAGCGGGTCCGCAGTGAAAGGAACAAAGATTCGCTGCTGGAGCGACAAGCCCGTTTTGTGGATGCTGTATGGGCTGGGCAACAGTCTTGAATGCTTCAAACATGCCCACTGGGGCAGGATTTTAATATTTTTGTGGACACGGCGGGACCCACATGGGTATCATTACAAGGGGACTGCAATTACCAGCATTCAACTAACGCATACGCCCACAGGGGCGGGACATTGGTATATGCGCAGGTGGTTCTCTTTGCTGCTGTTCTCCACTTTTGCCAGTGAACAAGGGCGGTTTGACGCTCGAAACGCGTCTGGCTTCTGGATTTGTGTTTGGGGCACAGGACTGAAATGCTCAGCAATCTACAAATAAATGGATTAAGCTTGCCTGCGTGTGGTTTCCTTATCCGGAAGGTAATCTTGTTTTTGTATTCGGCGGCCTGCCTTAGCCGCGAGGAAACCCCACTGCTTATCATAGCGGGTCCGCAGTGAAAGGAACGAAGATTCGCTGCTGGAGCGACAAGCCCGTTTTGTGGATGCTGTATGGGCTGGGCAACAGTCTTGAATGCTTCAAACATGCCCACTGGGGCAGGATTTTAATATTTTTGTGGACACGGCGGGACCCACATGGGTATCATTACAAGGGGACTGCAATTACCAGCATTCAACTAACGCATACGCCCACAGGGGCGGGACATTGGTATATGCGCAGGTGGTTCTCTTTGCTGCTGTTCTCCACTTTTGCCAGTGAACAAGGGCGGTTTGACGCTCGAAACGCGTCTGGCTTCTGGATTTGTGTTTGGGGCACAGGACTGAAATGCTCAGCAATCTACAAATAAATGGATTAAGCTTGCCTGCGTGTGGTTTCCTTATCCGGAGGGTAATCATATATATATATATATATATATATATATATATATATATATTTAAATCAATTTTTTTACATTATATTTTTTACATCAATATTTTTGATTCAATATTTTTGTACTTACCTGTGTAGGTATGGAGGTCGATAATTTTGTAGAACAGAATTGTAGAACAGAATTGGAATCGGCACCCATCATTTCAAAGACATCATCATTTATTTTATTTTACTTTACAAAAAGGATGGAAGGAGGGTAATACATACAATATCGGCATTAAGTAGGAATAAAAGCAATATTAATCACATAATTACAAGAAGCATGGGTCAAAGGAGAGTAGTACAATATGCAGGTACATAGTGGACTAACCTAGAATCAATGTCCTCTCGGATATGACTTTGAACTTGACGTTGGGTCAACATTGATTTAAAAAAACAATAAACAGAAGCCTTTGTGAAAGGAGTTAGGTCTGCTAAAATTGAGCAGATGCAATATCCTCTTAAAGAAGGAGACGTTGAAGTCTCAGCAGAGAGGCCAAGACTCCACTCTCACTCCGGCGTCGCCTACCTGCGCTGCTGAAGAAACTGCAGCAGTGGAAGACTTCAGAGTCCAGCTCGCTGTCTCCTGCCATGTGTCTCTGACGTACGTCTGTGAACCCACTCAAAAGCCTAGAGGTGGCAATTAGGCTCTATATGTGGAGGCGTAAATTGGGCAGACAGTTTCTGAAGGTCTGCAGCGTTCTGCAATAGCTGTACATAATGGCAGCAAGGAGAGCTACAAAGCTGAATTAACAGCATATCTCAACATGTATACATGTGATTATTCTATTTGTTTAATGTTTATTATTTTATCATTTTTTGGCTGTGTAATGTGCTAAAACCTGACACTCAAAGTATAAGTTCACATTTATCTGTTAAATAAATGGAGAAATATATGAATTTTCACCTCATCTGTTCACAAAACACACAAAAAATTGATAAATACAAATAGGATAGCCAAAAAATAAATATGGATAAATACACACGAAAATGTTCAAACAATAAATACCATAAAACCGGGAGCCCTACTCATGATCAATACTTTAGCTGAGTGGTAAGTCTCTCTAATGGGATGCAGCAAGCAGTGAGACTTCCCACTTAAAGGGTAACTAAGAAAACAATTTAAAAGACAAAATGCTTCTACCACCAATTTCTCACCTACAACCACACTCCATCACCTCACCCACCCACCCACGGTGCTTAGTTTGCTGTTCCTAAGATCCTGAAGAGTAAGGACTTGTCTGGGAGTACACCGTAAATCCATACAGAGTTATGAAAAAAGTAGGTCCAAAGTTCTCTTGTAGTTGGAAAATGTTCTTTATTTGTCAATTCAGACATTTAAAATCCAAGTAATCAACAACTGATTATTTTTAGTCAACGCGTTTCGTCTCTATCGAGACTTCTTCAGGGCTCAGATATATTCAAATTATTTTTGTGTGCTCTGATGGACTATTATTGATCATATTGCAGCCCTGAAGAAGTGGGGTTTCCCATGAATCACATGTTGGCTGCTAACATCATATGTTGAAGCCTTTATCATGTAAAACAGGAATAATATGATATAAGTAATTGTGCCAAAATGCCACATATCAAGCAATATGGATTTGTGCATTTTGATACTAGGATTTTATCCTAAAATAGAAAAAAACACACACAAGGGAGTTCCTCAAGAATCCAGCAATTGTACTGTAGAGTTTGTTCTCTTGTTATTCTGATATAGGGGAAGAGTACATTGATGTTGACACCATTGAACTATGTGTCCATAAAAGGAGAAGAGGAGAAACAAAGACAACAAACTCTACAATGCAATTGTTGGATTCTTTAGTCACTCCGTTTTTGGATGTTTTTTCTGGTTTAATGAATTACGGTTTTAGTGTATTTTGACCATTAAAGGGTGAGTGCAGACCACTATTAACTTATGGAACTAGCACCTGTGCAACTGCCTTTAGCCACAACTACTCTTGCTTTGGGAGTATTTGTTCATAAAAAAAGTTGAATACACTGTCTTTTTCCAATTTTCCCTACATGATACATTCAATGTGAGTATAATTGAGATTTTAAGATGAATGTTGTGCATAATGAATAACCCACTAAGACTTGTTCAATATGAAGCTTTGAATGGATGGAAACCCGCGGTGCATGAGAGGGAGAAATATAAGAATCAAACAATGCTGTACCTGATGTACATAAACATGTCCCCAGGCACGGCATACTTATTCTGTGTAAGACTCACCACTTTTTTTATCCTTGGGCCGCTGTGCATGATTGCATTTGTATGGAACAACATTTATGATTGTTTTCAAAACATTTATGATTGTTTTAAAAACCTATTGATTCTAGAAGAAACCCTGAAGTGTCCACTCTAGTCAATAAGACCCTCATTCTCCCCTACAAATCAGAGGAGAATTTCTTCCAAACTGAGATGGAGTCCTGCATGCTGAATGTTCGACACGCAGTGGTAATACTTCAACATGCAGTGGTCAGACATCCTTTGCAGAGTGTCATCCTCGGAGCAGAGATGGGGTCCTTCGGTCTCTACCATCAGGTGAGGGGGTTGGAGCTTTGCTAGGGGATTCTTGGCTAGCGATGTACATATACATGCTACACCTACATATCTAGGCTTGGTACACATAGGCAAAATTGCGTAGCGCACACATTATAGGAGTATGCAAATGCTACTGTTTAATCTGAACTGTATATGTTCATCTTCTTAGCACTATGGTAGAAATGTATTGCAATTTCTTAAGTATGCTTCTGTCTCCTGAATGTCACAGCAAATATGTTTTACACAAGACTGTTGCTGGACCAATAAATACTTATTAAAAACATCCCAATTGCCATCTATGGTATTTTCTGAGAATAAGCAGCACAAGTGACTGAGAGAAAAGTAGAGTTCTGTTTTCTGCAAACCCTGAGGAATCAGGGTTTTCATGTTCAGTGGTTGCCAGAACCTACCTACACCATTGCAGAATACAAGGGGTGGTAGTGGCACAGTAGAGCTAGCTGGTCGAACAGCTGACATCCTCTGGGAGTGTTCGGAGTCTGTTTGTACACCAATCCCTCAGTTTAGGTCATTCAAAACGTGCATGTCCTGGGGATTCCTAGGAACCAAACAACATGGCGCCGCCAACGTTGGTTTGGTTGTTATATTAGCAGTGAAAATCTCAGTAGTTCGGTCATGCTTTCTCAGGAAACCCTCCTCACACTTGTCAGAGACGTCTGAAGTGGAAAGGGAGATCCACCTAAGCTGAGCAGATATACTCTGTGACTGAAGGCTTAAACAAGCTTGTAAGGATAAATGTTCTCACATTGTGTAAAACCCTTAGTTACTAGAACTTTTGTTATTTGCCTGAGAATGACTGAGTCGACAAGCGGTGGTTCAGGCTCAGGGGAAGACAAAGTTACAAACGACGCTCTCAAAATTACAGAGAACTGCAGACATGTGGTAACAATAAAATTGTTAGAACACGGCATACCCTTAACAGGTGGCTGTGTTTCCTTCATGATTGTGGCGCACAAGGTGTTTGGATCAGAGTTATTCTTTTCTTGGGTTCAGTTCCCACCTGCAGATCTGGTGACTAAATAGTTTCACACATACATTGTAGTTGAACCACCGGAAGAATACATTCCATATGAAGACATTGAAGTCCCGTTAATTCACCAGCAACAAAGAAATTGGTTTAAAGGGGCCCACCCACACACAACATCTGTGATATGACTTGGTCCACTCAACATAGAAGGAGCGACCTGGTCGGTCTCAGCGACATATACTCTACATCCACAGATTGATACACAACCATTGGATGAAGTCCAGAAAATATATAAAGACATAGTCAGGCTATACAGACACATTGTCCAGTTTGTCATGCGAACATCCACAGTCTAACCTGCGAGAAATGCTCTAGTCGGTCCACTTCAGACCACACCTACAATTTACCCACAGACACTGAAATCAATATTAGGGACAATTCCATCCAAATGGGAGCAGATTCCATTCTGGATAGCACCGAAAATTGCACAGCTGGAAGCAGTATTTCCACATATGGGATCACAGGTAAAACAGCATGCTAACCATTTTTTTGCCACTGGGGATGGTTCCCTCGATCGAGGATTGTACCACACGGGGAACAATCTTTTCTGCCATATACATTATAATACACACAACCCTTCAATAGCAGTAGTTCCACAGGTATTGAAACAGATAGAGAATGAGTGCGGGCCAGGACCTGCCCTGGACTTGATAATGAAACAAATAGGAAATTTTGACCAAGCCTTTGCAATTATGCAGAGCAACATAAAAGGGGAAGCAGCAGCAGTGGCCATACACCACTGCCTGAGGGAAGTAGCTCATACAAATGAGAAGCATGAGTTACCAAAAATTATTGAAGAAACCTATGCTACATTAGGTAGAGATAGTTTAGGAGCTAAAACAGGGAAGCCACAAATGGCTAGTAGTCCCAACAAGGACCACTCGAAGCAAACACCATCTTCTTCTAAAAAGAAATGGGATAACAAACAATCTAAAAATAGTAATACAGAAAATAATTCACAATCAAGGGGTGGGTCTCCCCAAAGGGAGTCCTCTGAAAAGAAGTACAACCATAGGAATCCTGATAACATTAGGAAACCTGATAAGTATCAGGACACTGATACACGTTTCTTTAATTCCTTCCAGCGTTCATCAAAAATCTCTGAAAGGGACGGGCAATCCAAAAAAAAAACAGAAGATCGACCAAGAGAGAAAAGGGAAACACAACGTAATTCAGATTACATTATCAACAGGAAGATCAACCTAAAGCAAAACCTCAATTCAAAATGATGAAAGTAGCTGGCTTAAAAATTAGACACGCCCAGGTTACTGAGGGCTCAGCGTCTGAACGGGGAATGGGCTCTGAGGATGCTAGACACTGTGACAGAAGTAACAATAGCTTGCCAGAACCTGAAGGATTTTCTGGTGACAACAGTATTGAATGAACATATAACGGTGGAAACACATCATACCAGAGTGAGTGTCCCACCTAGACTATGCAAAATTACACTCCAAATAGAGGGGCACAACTCAAGAAAAGTTAAGGGTCTCTTTTGGGAGAATTTAACATTTGATTATGACATCCTGTTAGCTGTAAGCAATTGGCTGCCTGAATGTGTGATGGATTGCCCAAAAGTGCAAGTGTCATTTTGCCTGCTTTCTCCAACCACATTCCAATATCTTTAAAACACTCATATGCGCATGAGTGGGCACTAGCTCTAGCTCCAGCATAATAGCGCAACCATGTAGGGAGGGACGTGGAGTCTACTCACCACGAAATTCCATTAAAATCTAAACCAAATCCACAGAGACAGTAACATATAAAAAACAATGCAAAAGACATGTCAAGCCGCCACTGGACTCTGACTCCTTGAAGGGATCCCACAAATGCGGCCAGCAGAACAGAGCCACATCAAAGGGCGGACATAGATCCCGATCTAACTGGTGGGCCCAATGCCAATCTGACCCCGGCGAGTGAAGCAGTATTGGCCAACTTCTTGGCCCGTGCCGTGGCTGCCGGTCCTTTGGGGGTGTATTGGAACTTACAGTGCTGGGGTCACTTGTATCGGCTCCAGGTGTTGCCGGACAGTCCATGCCTCCAGACACTTTGGGTTATGTTGGGTAATGTTGGGTGGGGTGGCTCCATTGGGGGAACTGCTTGGCTCTTCACTTTTGGGGCTTGGGATACGATTCCACTTCGGCAGGTACTCCTTGTTTTTGGAAGTATGGGGGTAGGGGTGGAGGGCAGGAGTTGTTGGGGGAGTTTTATGTTGTTGGTTTTTATGTTATGCACACCAGACACAGCTGCACACTACGCCACAGTCCCTACGAAAACAGACATACACTTTGAAGCTGGGGGATGATGCACAATACAGGTAACTCCCCACTGGGCGAACTTAATATTCTCTCCTGGAATGTTCAGGGACTACTGAACAAGATTAAAAGAGGGGCGGTACTTTGCTTGGTGAAGAGATACTCAGCCGATACCTTATTACTGCAGGAGACCTATCTTCTGTGTAACAAAGCTCTGTGCCTTATTAGGTTCTGGTTCACCACCATCTATCACTCCGGCTTTACGATGGGGCACAGCGATTCTTATCCACGGCCGAGTACCAATCACTGGCTAGACCCTGAAGGGCAGAACCGCTGAGGGACGACCAAGCGGGAGGCACCCGTAATGGCATTATGGGCTCGCCGGATATTATATCTGGCGGAGCACTGTGGCATTAAGCCTGACTGGTCTGGGTGTACGAGGTCTTGGATACAGGCATGGAGGCGGTCGGCTAGAACCCTACCCCCGGAGATTGGGTTTGAAATTCAACAAGGAAATGTGGCGGTAGGAATCTAGGTCCTCCAAGGGATGACCTGGTGTAAGGAAGACCATGATTTCAGCATCCCGTCAATCTAGTGGCAGAAAAAATCGCTGGTAAAGGTCTTCATGCAGTGCCTCCAGTAAGTGGGTACCCAAGGTCACCACAGGGAGGCACAGAAAGTCATTAGGGAACCCATTCAGACCTGGAGCCTGGCCCGGGTGGATATTAGCCAATGCCGCCTGCAAATCGTCCTTGGTGATAGGTCTGTCTAGCAAGTCACACGCCTCATCGGATTGTTGGCCGGGGGGAATATCAGAGAAGAATTCATCTATCAGGGGTTCTGCTATCACTTCCGGCTCTCCGTAGAGAGTAGCGTAAAAGGATGCAAAAGCTTGGACCACAGCCTCGGGGAAAGTACAAGTAGTCTCGACCGGGGCCTTCAGGAGGGGAACCTACGTCGGGGATGATCTGGCCTGGCATAGGCTATGGAGAATTTGACTAGACTTATTGCCTCTTTGATAAATCCTGTGCTGGGTCGCCAGCCATGCCTCTTTGGCACTGTCTATATGGAGCTGGTGGAGTTGCTTTTGGATGTGTAAAAGATTCCTGCAGGAGCTGGGGTCCGCACCCTCCACCAGTTGGGACTGCAATCGGCCCAGTTGGTCCTTCCGCTCTCCGCGCCTGTGCCAAACACCGCAGTTTCTCCCCTGTGCAGGAAACTGATGTATACCCCCCTGATCGTTGGTTGAAGAGCCTCCCAAATGGTGATATGTGATGGAGAGCTGCCCACGTTGTACCTCAGGTAGTCTGCAATAGTGAGGTGTAAGGTCTCCCAATATTTGGCGTTGGGGAGGAGCCATGGAGACATGCTCCCCCTATGTGGGGTCCGATTGATCCCCATGCTCAACTTCAGTTGAACGGGTGAGTGATCAGACAGGTCTCTTGGCAGGAAGGAGGTCTGTGCAACTCTATGCATGAAACTATGCAGGAGGAAGATATAGTCGAGCCGAAGCATAGGAGAACCCTGACTCTGTGGAATAAAATGCATGCCAAGAATGCGCCCAACCCAGTGTATGTGCAAGTATATTCAATTTGGACAAGGGGAAGGTCTGTCAGGCGGTATCGGGCGTCATCTATCTTGCAGGCCATAATGTCATTCCAGTCTCCACCCAATATCGTCCATCCATCAGGAAGGTCATCCCACAGCTGTGTGATTTTATCTACAAACGTTTGACCCAGCAGGGGAGGATCATAGACACTCCCCAGTGTCATCTGTTCACTGGCTACCAAACCTGAAACCACAGTGACGATTGGAAACAATTGATGGACGGAATGCTGGACAACGCAAACATTCACCTCCAGTCACAAGGATCTGGGTTAAATCCATCATTCTTTTGTTCACCACACCACCCAAGTTTGGAGCCAGCCATATGCAAATCAGTCTTGACCCTGTTCCTTGTGGGAACAGTCCAGCCTGAACTGCCAAGCCAGGTCCTCCCTGGACTGGAAACAAGCATGCTGGGACCGGTTTCAGGGCATCACCCTTCATCAGCCAGGCTAGCTTGAATCCAGTGGTGTGATGAGCATGGGAACGTCGTCTGGGCATACCATTAGGGCGACATTTGCAAAAAAGAAACAATTGATGGACAGAATGCTGGACAATGCAAACATTCACCCCCAGTCACAAGGATCTGGGTTAAATTCATCATTCTTTTGCTCACCACACCACCCCAGTTTGGACCCAGCCATATGCAAATCAGTATTGACCCTGTTCCTTCTGGGACAAGTCCAGCCCGAACTGCCAAGCCAAGTCCTCCCTAGATCGGAAACAAAATCCTCATGCCACCTCTCCTCTTCCTGACTGGTGGTCCCAGCAGCCCCTAGGACAGACTCCCTGTCCAATCACTGTGCTGCAGAGCAGCATTGGGATTGGTCTGAGCAGGCAGAAAAGATGCCCTGCTCAGACCAGGGAGTCTGTGGGGTTTCTCCAGCACAGCTGCTCACCTAAGTGCGCATGTGTGTTTTGGTCAGCCTGACATGGCTGGCCAAAACACATATGCACACTTAGGGAGTGGCAGTGCTGGCTAAGAGCCGGTAAATGTAAATTAAAATTATGCAAGAACATCATTTTAATTTACATTTGCTGGCTCTGAGTCAGGCAGTCGGGCGACGTTCCTCTGCCATTGCGGAGGAGCCGCCACTGACTGCTAATTACCCAATATATTACATCACTAATGACATAATCTAAGACAACATTGATAGCAGGATTGCAAAATCTGAAATGTATTATATCACACGAACAACCCTATATGCCCATGGGGACCAGGGTCAGTATTTACTATGTACACAAAGTCCATGGGTCTCATTTAACATGTAGGACACCCCATTAACTATTCAGTGAGTCCACCAATAAAAGTATTATTCCAATAATTCAATAATGGCTTATTAATTCAATTAAATTCAATGAAAACACAAGACTGAAAGGGTTCCGGTTGCAGGCACGCATTACCCAAAATATTTGCAGTCAGGCAGGGGCAGGAGATGGAGAGGCAACAACTACCAGACTGGCAAGAGACAAATGTAGAATCATTTCTGCAGTTGGTGACCACGGATAAAGAAGAAACACCCCAAAACAGACACTCAAAACAGGAGAAAATCCCCAGTCTTTAACATCTCCAAATACATCTTCACTCATGATTAGAACAATGTTTAGAGCAAAGGGCTGGTCTTTGTAACTACCGAGAAACCTGTTTTTTTCAGACTTAAAAGTGAACTTTACAAAATTTTCGGGAACCAATGGACACATCTGACTGTGAGAGCAAAATTTACAGACAATTATCAGACTTTAGACATTACCAAAAGATATACATGGATCCTCAGAAAAATTCCCAAGATGAATACATCATCATGCAAATGCACCGGTTGAGGGCATTAATAACAAAAAGGAACATGAATATTTGAACAAGGCACATTCATGCACTCTGGTACTTTATACCTTACCCAAAATTCATACAAACTTCGCTAGGTACATTGATTTATACATGAAAGATGAAGTACCGAAAGTGAGATCCCTGTGAGGGGCATAATTCAGACCATCAATTCAATGAAATAGAGGGACTTGAGTTTGAGGAAGGACGTGATATACTGGTTACCCTTGATATAGAGTCCCTATACACAAATATCCACCAAGATTAGGCAATAGAGTTTATGCAGAATTGTAATTCACGGGATGAGACTAATACTGGTACATGTGAGTTTAGTACAACTCGGTTGAATGTGGCACATAGCAAAAATTACTTCATGTTCAAGAATGAGTTCTACATTCGAAAGAAAGGAGCGGACATGGGAGCTTGCTTTGCTCCTAATGTAGTAAATCTGTTTGTATTGATAACCAGAGCAACCCATTTCCACACAAGATCAGAAAATTGAAGTTGTATATTTACAACAATTTTTTTAATATGGAATGGTAGTGAGGATGAACTCTATATATTCTTGTGATGAGTAAACACTCAGAGTCAGGATCTCAAGTCCACTGCCAAGTTAAGCCAGATTGATGTCAGTTACCAGGACATCTTAGTAAGGCAAAAAGAAGGTATCCTTTACACAACACTGTACAAAAAAACCTACAGATACCAACTCATTACTAAGGTATAACAGCCACCACCCTTGAGCCCTCAGAGGCAACCTACTGAATGGTCAATTTTTGTGACTGAAGCCGCGAAAAATCTGTGAACGAAAGGAGTTTTTTTTCAAAGAAGCAGAGGAGTTGTAGATCAAACTCCTAGGCAAAAGCTACCCTAAGAAAATTGTGACTAGATCCATGAAGCAGGCCTGGCTCTGTCCGAGGGAATCCGCACCCACACCTAGAACAAGGGACAACATAGGAAGAGTAGTGAGGTGAGCACCTTTTCACCCACAAGCATTGAGGTACAGAAAGCAACTGGCAACTTGTACGCAACACATGTAGGGAGGTACCCTTTTTGCTTTCAGGCAAAATAAGAACATCAGGGATTATGTAGTGAGGGCACATGAAGATCCCCCAGAAACAATGATATTAGAGCTTTGTGAGGTCTCCCAGCATGGATAGATCAACACAAATATGGAGGCTGCGCAGGATGCAAATTTGCTACAACACAAATACCTTTGAAGGGGCAATAGGATGTTTACACTGAAAGTATTTTCGAACTGCAACACTAGAAATGTAATTTTCATGATTAGGTACTCATGCAGGAAATTGCTTGTGGGACAAACTACACAGCTGGCTAATCAATGGATTGCCCAATACAGGAGCAGAATCAGATGTGAGGTGGAAGGAGCGCAGTTGGTATGGCACTTTAAAGAACAGCAACATATGGAGGATGAAATATAATGGCAAGTGGTGGGAGTTGTATAAATTGACAGCCATGGAGGCAATAGGAAAGACATTATGGACATATGAGAATGTAAATGAATGGACAGGCTTAAAAGCACACAAAGTGGCGTGAACGACATTAATAAACACAGAGGTCTCTCAATTTTACTGCAATGATGCACTTTGACCTTTGATTTTGCATCTACCATGCTCACTGTACTGTGAATCATGAATGAACGTGCCCTCAGTTGAACTTTGACCCTTGATTTTGCATCTACCAAACTCACTGTCCTGTGAATCATCAATGAACATGCCTTCACTGTTACAGATTGATTGTGTGTTTTACAGGTATGATGCACCAAGTCAGACTCTTTGTTTTTGACCTAACTATTATTAGATTAGACCTTTTAATGCTTGTGCAGTCCCCTGTATACATTGACATTCGCTACACCATTTTCTGTTAAGACTCCATTTTAAATGGTGATTGAAACAAATCCTTTACTATTTCTGAGAAATGCCCTTTGCTGAGTTTCATTTCTGCAATAAAGAACTGTTAGTGCCAGCCATAGCTTTCCCAATAGATAAAGGCCTCTCCCCCCTGTCTGGTAGTTTGATCACAGCTCAGGGTGTAACGGCCTTGGACTGTGCTGAGTTGTGTAGCTACAAGAGTAAGAAACTTTTTTTTTTGTATTTTACTGCCAAGCTACGTGTGCCTGGAAAATTCCACTATGGGTGTGTTATAAGGCGACTATGAAATGTACATAATGTATCACTATGCTTGTTGGGCTTCAGTTCCCTCTGTAGCACTCAAAGACACTGTGCAGACTGGACTCCACTCTTAGTGTATACAAATAAAGAGTTATTGGTTTATATTCTACACTGTCTAACTGACTCTTCATTTGGTATGGAAGGCTGAGAGGTGGTCAGTGGCGACCCGGGTGGCCCTAAGCGGTTCAATTCCTTTAGTTGGCGCCCGAACAGGCACTCCTTTGGGTTATGACCCTTCCCTTTTCCTCAGATGGAGGGGAGGACAGGGATTCCTGCACGAAGAGCTTTGTTACTCGCAGCTGCTGCCTCTGTCCCACCGGAGGGTACCTCGCCTAGCAGTCATCCCGACTGGAGTCCTGAACGGCAAACCCTTGATCTGGCTGTTTGGCCCAAAGAGGTGACATTGAAGACCTGATTTATTTGTATCTCTGATACCAGGTGAGTCTGTTTTGGTTCTATGTGGATGTGGTACCACTTTGATTTGGTTCTGTTTCAGTACTTGGACTGTTTTGGTGAAAAGTGTTTGTAAATACTTTGCCAGGTAAAATAACGATTTGTGTTTTATTACTTTGGAATGCCTGGTTTAAGTAAGATTCGGAGTTTGTTTTGTGGTTGTTGTTCTACTGATGCACAGTATGCCAAATCTCAACCTGCACCTCCGGAGGGCAGTCCCAATTATGATATGTTTGTGAAACATTGCCTTGGCTCTATTATTTTTAGTACACTATGGCACAAATATACGAGGGACAATGCAGAGTTACAGTGGCCTTTGACAGGCTCTTTCGATGAACAAAAGATGGGATTTCTACAGGAATAGTTCTTTAAAAGGTGTAGTAGACAATATATGTATGACTCTCTTCGTGCTTGCCACAAAGAGGCTAAACAGAGACGTTTGAAAATGGAGAAAGATGCCAGAAAAGGAAAGATGCAAACCCTTATACAAAACGCACTAACTTATGATAAAGAAAAACAAGAGACAGGAATAGATTGTGAATATAGGAGGTTTTGGTTGCACATTGATAAGTATAATGTGCCTAAGGAGGATGGGGATACTTTCATGGACGTTTTGTTAGATACTCGACCCGCCACCGTATGTCCCAGAAAGGGTGTATCCCGTTATTCCCCATCAGCAACAACAGACACAAGGTGCATTCACCCGACAGTTGTCACACCCACTGCTCCAGTTAATATTCCCCCTACTCCTCCCCTTTCGTTACAATCTCTGACTACTGCAATAACTGTTACTCCTGTTCCAGTACATCATTCTCTGTCGTCTGTAACCACTTCCATGCGTCGGCCGGCCCCTGGCCATCTGACGTCACGGTGCACTTGTGCGTCGGACGGCCGGGGGGTCGGGCGATCTGTGCACGCGTCGAATTGGTCTGCCGTGGAATTTGTTCCGCGGCAAAGCGGTTAATTATTGACACAACACTGCGTGGCTCGGGAAATCGCACTGGATTCAGAGAACGGTCAGGTCCGTTAATGCGATACAGGGTGGGGGATAGAGAGAAGAAAGAAATAGTGGACCAGGCAATAAGGTGGGCTCGTAACCCGATTTACAGTCTTGAGGATATTTGGCAGGTAATACAAGACTTTGAACGGTTTCTGCAGCAACATGCCCTCAAACACTTGTCCTCCACCCTAATTGACCTTTGGCATGCACATATTGAAACAAAAGCACCCTGAATATTATTTGATATTAATGAAGGCGCTTATGTACATAGTTTGGAGCCAACCTCTTTGTATAGGAATGTTTCCACATTGTTGACTTACAAAGATAGATTACATTATAGGAGCCCTATTAAAATTACTCAGTTTCCAATGTGAGAGATTCAACCAATTTACCACCCGGAAATACCTGCAGTGACAGATCAACATGGGGTGGTTACCAGACCGGCTGTGGTTGCCTGTTTTCAGGAACAATGGGATTACAGTCCATGGAATAGAAGTGAGCTTTTTGCCCTTAGGGCTATGCTGCCCGAACCTAGGAAAAATCCTACTGCCTAATACAATGAATTGACGGAGGCTGCCTCCTCTACTGTGATGACCCTTGCTGACATTGAGATGTTCTTTGGTTTACTAGTTCCAGTTGGTTTTGTTGGCAGGTACATACCCAAGACCATGTTGCCGAGTTAGATAGACTGTGGGACGTGATTAAGGATTGGGTCCGAGATAGGATGCCAAGAGATAAACCAAGTGCCAAGTTACTTGCCTTGCTCGGCCGTATAGTAGCGTACGTGCATACTCCTATTCCGCCCAAGAAAGTTAATTGGGACAGATTGACTGCCTGTCGGTAGGAGAAAGATGAGTGTGTGTCTGATTTATTCACTAGGTTTGAAGAAACATTCCTGAATTACAGTGGGCAGGATATGTCGACAGAAGGAGGCGCCTGTTTATTTGTTGATCGGTTTGTCAGTAATTTCCTCCCTGAAATAATGTCCAGACCCCAGTAGTCTGAGAGCACTTGGTCTTCGTCTTCTCCCCCGTGATCTTATATACGGCCAAATATGATAAGCATGGGGATAAGGAGGAGAAAGACAAAAATGACAAAAAGAATAAAGATCTGAAGACTAAAGTATTACTCCTACAAGCATATTGAGGTAACAGCAGGGAACAAGGACTCCAACAACAGCTTCCTCATACTAGACAGCCTCCAACTACACCTTAGGGGCAGAATCAGTGTGCATACTGTAAGGAGGAAGGTCACTGGCACAGCCAGTGCCCCGTACTTTTGCAAAAAGTTTCATCCACTCGGGTACGAGGTTCTGGATCCAGGGGCCACTGGACTAATATACAGCAAAACACTACTGCCTCTGTGGACCGTTCCGACAATTATTTTGATGATGCTAGGGACAGGCTGTACTAGAATGACAACTATAATATTGAGGATGTGACAGGAATCTCTTACAGCAGGGCCAGCCAGGGACAGGGTACCGGGCCAGTTCAAATACCTGTAGATCAGTGTGGCCCTTATGTCAAGATAGATCTGCAAGTATCTCCTCAGGAGTTCTTGGTTGATACAGGTGCCACAAAAAGCTCCATTGCCTGACACCTGGTCCCCGTGGTGCCCCAGTCTGGCCTTTATAATGCTTTGGTGGGTTTTTCAGCAGTACCAGTTGTAAGCCCCATTTCATGCCCCCTTGATCTTACCATTAGTCCTTTTACCGTGGACTCTCCATTTCTTTTAACATCTAATTGTGATGAGAATTTGATGGGTTTAGACTTATTAAAGAAATGCATGCTACTATCTATTGTTCCCCAGACGGTGTTTATATTTCAATGGGCCTGGACGCATGTACTAGACAGTGTTTATCTAAAGATGCTCCCCTTCCACCTGAATTTGATCAAGTACCCCCTACGCTATGGGCCACTGGTGACACCGATCTAGGTCTATTGCATATATCACCGTTCTCAATACAGGTTAAGGATAATGCTATATTGCCCTGCATTCATCAGTATAAAATACCACAGGCAGGAGACACGCCCTTCTTCAAAAAGTTCAGGATCTCATAAGCAAGGAGCTTGTCAGAGAGACTACAGGTAATTATTCTGCCGGTCCTTGAAAGGACACTTTCAGATTCCTCTGATACAGCTGATGATGTATATCATTTTCAGTGGCGGCTGGTGACATTTGAAAGTGGTGAGACATAAATGTTGCTTCTCGGCGAGCCGGCGTAGCGAGCGAGCCTGCCTGGGATTAGGGGGGTTCTCCGCCCTGAGAAAATTTTGAAAAAAGTGCAGGCAAATGGTGCATTTTCAAGCAAATTTGAGAAAGCAAGAAGGTTAATAAAGCAATTGTGAAAGTATAGCTATGACATCATTAAAGAGATTTTATATGATAATGTAGGTAGCTGTTTATCAAGTATAAACACAGAACTTCATAACAGACTTCGAGATAACAGTGCTAATTACTTCACGGATATCTTTATTGATATACCATTATAAAGTAAATATACTGAGGAAATACAAGCTATTGTGATTTGTCGGAGTGGACACAGTGAGACAGCAAGAAATAAACATTAAAATATACCTTTGTGATAGTTGAGCAGAGCTACAGGTGGTGAGCGACCTGTGTCAGACTCCTGATGGGGCAGAGTAGTGCCACAAAAATGGGTGAAAGAAAATACCCCCACCAGAGTATCCTAAGAATGACCCCAGCAGAGTGATTTTGAGATGGATGCCCACTCCCTGCTATCATTATAAAACAGAATGGAATGCCACAGCCCACTGATCTCAAAATATTCTTTCTTCCATCCTGTGCCTGCTTAGTGGGAAACAATGTCATTGAAGGCCTCTGAACTCATCCTAGAAATTAGTTGGTGGACTGGGTTAGCATTAAAATGATTGCATGCAAAGAATGGATGCAGCTGTTTATGTCCTTATACATCAATGGCTTGAATTGTAATGCTTGCGTTTGGAAGCAGGCTGCTTTCAGCAAACCACTGTGTTTATTACTTCCAAATGCATGCAGTAAAATTCAATCCATTTTTCAGGCCATGAATAAAGACATGCATCACACAGTCAGAGGCCCTGTAAACTATAAAATAACACTCCCCTTCTCCTGTTCCACTTTCCTCTGTGCCCGAGCACAGCACTTACGTTTGTGTGAATCCCTTTCAGGTGAATATCTTGAATTAATACTGCATTACAAGAGACATTAAGCTTACGCAATTCTGTCCAATTATTGGATGTTTTTAAAGGAAGATGTATGCATTTTTCTTTTGTAAAATAGCGACCACAACGCCATTTTCACACTGCAGTGCCAAAGAGCGAGAACAGCTCTAGCTCTCGGCTGCATTGTGATTGTTGCTTTAACCTGAAAAATACGTAAAATACACCACTGTCCATTTGGCTACACAATGGATACACAAAGGATTAGGATTTGGCTTTGTGTGAGGCTCTGTGAGGAAATGTTATAGTTATATTGCACAACCCTTGGCACAGTCAGCCCCGTTCATTTTTAATAACTTTTGTATTAAGTTAAGTTCCAAAGAACACAGTATGCAGTTGAAATAAGCGCTCATTTACTAGAAAAAAGATCCATTGGGAGTAGTTGCAGAGACTGGCAATGAGGAAGAAGACTGCATCCCACATTTATTCACCTTTCATTGTCAGAAATATTTGCAGGGTGCTAAACTGTACTTAAAAAGCTAAGTGGCCCAACCAACATCAATCAACTTTCACAGGATTTTAATTCTAAAGGTTGATGCACATTCAGACACAGCTTAGTGTTGTTTAAGTTACCATGAAATCCCTACACAATGTGGGCAGTCCCAACACAAATATCCTCAGGATTCTTGTATTTAATTATTTTAGAGTTTATACAGCGCTACCTAGACCCCACAGTATCTGAGCGCTTTACATATTATTTACACAGTCGTTCACTTCAAAGATAAAAAGTCTACACAGAGCCCATTTCTGTCACCACCTTCATTCACAGTGTGCTCCCACCTCATTTTATCCACCCAATGTTGACCCCACACCAGAGAATAACGAAAGTCTTGTAAGTTAGTGTGACCTGGACAGTTCATAGGGATTTGTACTGGAGGAGGGTGAGACAGACAGACTCGAGTCGAGTACAAACCTTGCATAAAAGATGCTGAGTGGCCCCAAGGTGCCATGCTAAATAATGTTTTTTTGGTGTGGCACAAGTAAGAGGCACTCTACACCAAGCCGAGCATGATAGATGATGATCTTGAGTGTGTGCACAGAGCGAGCTGTAGGGTGCAGGGGGAGGGTCTCTGTAATTGCTGAGGTTGGAAGGGTTGCTGCAGGATAGCTCAACCTATTCGGCTGTGAATGATGTGAGCCGTACTTTAAGTCCTGCCCAGTGCCCTGGGCATGACAACGGTCCGATTCTGACCTTCAAAAGTGGCCTCCTCTCGGGCGCTATCTAATCTCCCCTGCTCCGTACCCTGTCCTCTCTCCATTAACCCCTTCCCATGGCGAGGCTGAGACAAAGGACCTCATCTGCATGTGCTGATTGTCTGTAATCTGCCGAGCACAGGAATGCATTGAATGCGGTTAGGTGACAGTACTGTAGGGAAAAAAAGGCAATTAAAGGCTATGAAAACAGACATTGTAGTTGTACCTCATATTACAAACAGATTTGCACTCCGCTTGTAATGATGGGTGCACACCCATGGGGCACTAGGACCTGCCTGAGGGAGAACAAGGGCGGGCGGATAGGGAGGAGCCAGGAGCAGGGGACGGCAGTTAGCCGATGACCCAGGAGGAAGAAGGACTTACAATAAACAAACTCCCACCTAATAACCTATGTCCGTGTATCTGTGCAAGGACACTACATGTGTGACACTACATCTAACCAGTGTAGTGGTGTGGCTCACTGGTTAGAGGCAGCAGACCCGGAAGCAGAGAACGGCCCAGGACCAGGGTTCAATTCCCGACGCGGCAGGGTCGTGGGCCAGGGTCAACGGACTCGATATTTCTCGCCTCGGTGCCTACTCAAACCAGGGATCACACTCGGCAACTCTGGGCATTAAGCTTGCCTCATCTCTACAACGGCCCCCCACAGACGCCGGGGATGCCTGGTTTCACCTTGGAGATACCCAGAAGGGACCATCTCACAGGGAAAGCCAGGATGGGTTCCCCAGCGGTCTTCAGCGCCAGGACACCCTGTGATGGGGTAACAGTGCGCTTTACAAGTATCATCATTCATTACATCTGGCGATGAAGGTGGCCAAGGAACCTGTGGCGTTAGGAGAACGGTCCCTGGAAGCCCAGTCGTTGTGCAAGCATCCAGCATTGTGGGCCGGTGACCGCGTGGTAGCGGAGTCACGGAGCGAGCGTCCACACGCACTGGGAGCCCACCCCAGCCATCCGGAGGTGTGTCAGATGCGTCCACTTGCCGGGAGCTCACCCCGCTGCACCGCGTGTGTGTGTTGCACGTCCTGGGAGTTAGAGCATGAAATTTGCCTGCTCGCCGGGAGCCCACCCCGGCGGAATGAGAAAAAAAAGAATAATGAAAGCTGCCTCACCTGATGCGCCCGTGACGATGCCCGTCGACGATCAGGAAGAGTAAAAGCATTGTGTCTCTGGTTGTAGAAGGCCAAATCTCATTGCACACGAGATTCTCGCGGCAGCCATCTTGGAGTCAGGCGTGCAGTCCAATCCCCTGTCAGGGATCTTCGGCGGCCATTTTGGGGTCAGGCAGAGACCCCGGAAGTCATCAAGCACTGGTAAATGCACAGTGCACAAAAGAAACAAGCATTGGCGAGTATAAGAAACATGTAAACAAGCATTGGTGAGTGCAAGAAGCAAGTCAACAAGCATTGGCGAGTGTAATGAAAATAATCAACAAGCATTGGTGTGTGTAACAAAAAAATAAACAAGCACTGGCGAGTGCAAGGAAACACGTAAACAAGCATTGGTGAGTGCAAGAAGCAAGTCAACAAGCATTGGCGAGTGTAATGAAACTAATCAACAAGCATTGGCGTGTGTAACAAAAAAGTAAACAAGCACTGGCGAGTGCAAGTAAACAAGCTCTGGTGAGTGCAAGAAGCAAGTCAACAAGCATTGGCAAATCCAATAAAAAAAGGAAACCTGACAGACAGGACTTTGTCAATACGTGGCTGACTAACAAAATCCCGCGATATCTGGATCGCGTCAGGAAAATGCTGAACCCAGTCTCATGGGTGTGTTGGGAGTATCGTTTCTGCGCCCTCCGGAGCCCCTCACTCTTGAATCTGGTGGGGGTATGGGCTTGCAATGGCAAGAATGGCTAGAAGATTTCACAGACTTCATGAAAGGGTTCCATGTAACTGATGCTGGACAGCAATTGATCGCTCTCAGGAACCTGGTAGGCAAGGAAGTCGGACAGATCATAAAAGAGTTGCCTGCTGCGTCCACTGCTTCATACGCTAGTGTCTGTGAAGCACTCAACCGCAAGTTCTTGCACAAAAGGAATGTCGATTATGAGCGATATACATTTACCTGGCATCCCAAGAAAAAGGTGAGCAAATGAGTGTATTCATCACACGTCTGAGACGCCTAGCAAGATATTGTGACTTTGATAATTTTTCCACTTAGGATGCCCTCCGATTGAGAATTATAGAAGGCTGTCTGTCAGAGCCCTTGATGCGCAAACTGCTTAAGAAAAGCTACCCACTAGATGAGATTGAGGAAATGACAAGAGTCGATGATCAAGCCTACGAGCATGCAAAAAAGATGGAGGCCGGGAGAAGTGAGAAACATGAGCAGGCGTTCAGAATGCAGGCTCGACAAGTGCATGGACGGTCCCTACCACAGGCATGATCCTCCAGGTCCAAAAAGCAGTACCACCCTTCAAGTCGTTGGCGCAGAAGCACGAGTTGCACCAAGAAAAGATCAGAACGACAACTAAAGTGCAACAGATGCGGCTATGATTTCCCACATGCAGACACATGCCCAGCACTAGGTCAACGATGCCGGAAGTGTGGTAGAGACAACGATTTTGAAAGCATGTGTGGGACTTCCCGCAAGGGTGATCCACGAGAACCTACCAGACAACATCGTCCCTCAAGCAGCCGTCACCATGCAAGCAACCGTCACCATGTCAGAGCAGTACAAGATAGACGAGACTCATCCACTGGGTCATCACAATCCAGCTGTCACTCCTGCCGAACACATCGATCTCGTCGGTCATCATCACGAGGGTCAAGATCCCTATCACCCGTCTCACAGTACTGCGATGAATACATATGTTTTGTAGCGGATCCTGATCGTCTAAAGGAATATCCACGACTAGACATCAAAATTGGTTCTCACCACGC
Source organism: Lissotriton vulgaris (assembly GCF_964263255.1). Taxonomy (NCBI): domain Eukaryota; kingdom Metazoa; phylum Chordata; class Amphibia; order Caudata; family Salamandridae; genus Lissotriton; species Lissotriton vulgaris. The sequence goes on from NW_028250979.1 coordinate 28,431, forward strand.
CAAGTTTATGATGGACAGTGGGGCGTCGCTAAATTATTTACCTGTAGCGGAATATCAAAGAATGAAGACACCTCCCAAATTGATCAACGCCCACGTGCGAGTATATACGTGGATGTAAAAAAAAACACTCCCCTGTCTTGGGAAGTTCGCGACTGATCTATCCTATAAAGATCGCACCATCCAAGCCTACATCCACGTCATTGATGGGCCTGAGGTGGACTGCTTACTGAGCCTGCCCACCGCCGATCGACTAAGGCTGGTGGACATACTATAAAAAGTGGATGACAAACCAGAAATTACTCAGAGGTTCCCTAAGCTCTTCCAAGGTCTCGTAAAGATGAGAAACTGCCAAATTAGACTCCACATCAACGAGCAAATCAAACCAGTGGCACAACATCACCGGAAACTTCCATTTCATCTACAGGAGGCCGTGGAGAAGGAGCTCCAAGACCTACTCGAGGCTGACATCATAGAAAGAACTGATGAACCAACACCCTGGGTCTCCCCGGTTGTAGTGGTTCCAAAGAAAGGAGAGACAGACCGAGTCCATCTATGTATGGACATGAGAGCGCCTAATACCGCGATAAAGAAGGAGAGGCACCCAGGCCCCCACATCAGTGACATGATCACGTCAATCAATGGAGCCAAAATATTTTCAAAATTAGACCATAACAAAGTATACCACCAACTGGAGTTGCATGAGCGATCCCGATACATCACGACATTCTCAACACATTTAAGGCTGTTCAGATACAAAAGACTCAGTTTTGGGGTGTCCTCAGCTGCGGAAATTTTTCAGGAAGCGATCAGGAGAACAATCCATCATGTTCCCCATGTACTGAACTACAGTGATGACATTCTGGTGTATGGAGCCACCGCTCAAGAACATGACACTGCGCTAGATAAGGTCTGCCATGCCCTGACGGAAGCAAACCTCACGCTCAATCAGGAAAAGTGTGAATTTCATAAGCCAACACTGAAATTATTCGGTCACGTTTTCTCTGGAAATGGCATGTAACCGGACCCCGAAAAGGTAGCGGCGCTAAATAATACACCGAGCCCAGGTGACGTTGGAGATGTGCGCTCGTTCCTGGGCATGGCCAGCTACTGCTCCAGGTAACTACAAGACTACGCCACAATAAGTCACCCCCTGAGAACTCTCACCAAACAGGGGCAGCCATTTCAGTGGTCCACTCAATGTGAACGTGCTTTCAGAGATATCAAGGAAGCTGTGGAGTCTGCTGAAAACATGGCCTACTTCAACCCAAAAAGGAAGACAGAAATAACCGTGGATGCCAGCCCTGTGAGGTTAGGGGCCATTCTAGCACAGTATGACAGAGATGAATATCAACATCACATCGTAGCGTATGCCAGCAGGAGTCTCACAGACACGGCGAGGGCATAGTCCCAGCCATAAAAAGAAAGTTTAGCTGTCGTCTGGGCCTGTGAACATTTCCACATTTTTATCTTCGGAAATCATTTCACCCTGGTCACTGACCATCAAGCTCTGATCACAATTTCTGGAAACCCTCGAGCCAAAATGCTGCCACGAATAGAGAGATGGGGCCTCAGGTTACAAAAATACACGTACACCATTGTACACAAGCCAGGGAAAGCTGCAAACCCTGCCGACTACATGTCCAGACACCCCGCCCGGACCAGCAAATCCAAACGGTTGATTGCGGCCGAATATATCCACTTCGTGGTAGATCAGGCCAGACCCCCTGCGGTTTGCTGGAAGCCATCTGTGAGGCAACTAAGTCAGACGTCACCCTGCAGGAAGTAAAACACCGCATACAGACCAATAGCTGGAGACATTCAGAAACTAAGGGACAAAGTGACCAAGAGATGTCCGCATTCAAACATGTCCATGATGAACTGTCAATAGCGACAAATGGTCTCATCCTAAGAGACACTCGAATAGTGATCCCAAGACAGCTAAGACAAGGGGTCATCAATTTAGCACATGTAGGACATCGGGGCATAGTAGCCAAGAAAAGAGCACTCCGCGAGCGGGTCTGGTTTCCAACACTGGATCTAATGGTGGAAACAACGTTGAAGGGCTGCCCACAGTGTCAGCTAGTGAGCCGTCCTGATCCCCCTGCACCGCTGCAAATGTCTTCACTGGTGGATGGCGTCTGGCAACACATTGCCATTGATTTCTTTGGGCCGTTCAAGTCGGGCAATATGTCCTAGTCATCATGGACAAATATTCCAGATTCTGACCATGAGGAGACTGCAGCCATGGACAAACTGAAGAAAGAAAAAATTAAGGGCTACGCTGATGAACGTCGGCATGCCTCTCACACTCAAATTCGGGAAGGAGACTTGGTGCTGGCGAGACAAGAGCAACACAGAAAGACTGACTGCAAATATTATGAGACTCCGTTGAAAGTGGTGCAACAGAAAGGAACTATGATCACCGCGGACACAGACGGAAGACGAGTCACCAGGAATGTGACACACTTTAAGAAGTGCAGCCCTAACGTCAAAGAACTATTGACTGAATCGCTAGTCAAAAACATTGAACATGAGACACCGCTCAGCAGCAGTCAGAGACTGATTGGGACTCCTGATGAACATGAGCGAGATATCCCTGATCCTCAGTCACGCCCCAGACGGACCATTAGAAAACCATCTCGCCTCATTGAAGAAGTTTAAGTGGTGATCTTCAGCGACATGAAAGCAAAGGGTGTTGATAGATTGCTGTGTTTTGTTTTGTTTACAGAGGGGGGAGATGTAATGATGGGTGCACAAGCATGGGGCACTAGGACCTGCCCGAGGGAGAATGAGGGCGGGCATATCAGGAGGAGCCAGGAGCTGGGGACGGCAGTTAGCCGATGACCCAGGAGGAAGGACGTACAATAAACAAACTCCCATCTAATAACCTGTGTTCGTGTATCTGTGCCAGAATAACACTACACCGCTGACCCACGGGAACTTCGCCTGCCCGGCCACTTAATCCAGCCAGCGCTGCGGCATTACAATTCTCATATAGGATAAAGGTTCTTTATCAAGCAGTGCTGTGGCATTACAATACAATTCTCATATAGAACGAAGGTTCTATATCAACGTGATTTGAAGGGGGGGCTGGACAGAAACACAGTGTAACCTACTTGTAGCTGTGTGAGTGGGAGGCATGGGGTCCTCGACGAGTCGTGACTCAGCACTGTCCTGTGTCAGACAGTTCAGGTATAGTACTCTGCTGGACTGCTGCTGATCAAAGAAAGGACCACCCCAGCCCCCGCCAACTACTGCCCTGGCACAGCAGGGCCTCAAGGCTTAGACTAACCTGAACCGGGTGGGATCCACGAGGGCCTGTCATGGTGGCGTACATAAAAATCAGGGTTCACATGTTGTGAACCCTGATTGTTATTTACGCCACCATGACAGGCCCTTGTGGATCGCACTCGAGTCGCAGGTGACAAAACAGTGCCCCTATAATTAGGAGGTTGTTGTTGCAGTCTCGCACTCGCTTAGCTTTCTCTTTGTCACCTTAGTGTTGTGACTGTTGTCCACTCCAACTCAACGTGACTCTAGGATCTCTGACCAGGACTGCAGCTGTGCATAGTTGCAGAGACGGCATGCAAGAAACGATATAGCATGCAGCCACAAGAAGCCAAACTGAAACTGGAAAATTCTGGATTTCATCTTTGAGCTCCTCCCCCAGATCCCAGCAACCAATCACTTGCAAAACAACAAGCAAGTTGCAACTGTTGCTGAGTCTGGTGGAGGAGGCAAAGGCCACTGCCATACCCCCACACATCTCTAAACCTCCCGGACTGCCCCGCCCACAGCTATTGGATTAATAGAGGGACTCCAACTTCTCTCTGGGCCAAGCTAATAACACCACAAATCAGGATGTTATTCTGGCAGTGAGATACAAGCTGCACCCACTAGTGTGTTGTCACCGCCCTGCTTTCTGGCTTAAGGTCGAAGAAATCTTCGTCCAGCCAAAAGCATGCACAGAGCAAGGGCCATTCTCCCCAGCCCCTTAAAAAAACTCAGATTTGCACATGTTTATCACGAGCAGCCAGCCAGCACAATGTATTGCTGCTAGCTGCTTAGTGTTCCAACAGGCATTTTTGTTTAGTCCAAAAGAGCAAAATTCTCTTGGGAAAGTTTGAATATTCACAACTTTCCCAAGAGAATTTTGCTCTTTTGGTTTACCCGTGGTACGCCTTCTCTTGGGTAGTAGGGTCGCACCCTTTTCCAGTGGTTCCTGATATCCCTACCCTTTTGACAATGATTCCATCTACTGCTAAGTTTTTCTCCATTACTGATTTGAAAAATGCATTCTTTAGCATTCCAAAACTCCCAGACAGTAGATATTTGTTTGGATTTACACTAGCTGGTAAATGTTTCCGCATCTGCCACGTGCCACAAGGCTATACTGAAAGTCCTAATATGTATAGCCAGGCATCGAAAGGTCAGTTGGATTCAATCTCACTTTCTCCAGATAATGTTTTGGTGCAATATGTAGATGACTTGTTTTTTGCTTCTGATATGGAACAAGGTTACAAGAATAGTACAGTGACATTATTGTTACATCTGGCACAACATGGACATAAGGTATCCCTTTCAAAGTTTCAGTATTGTCGACAGGAGGTCACCTATTTTGGTCACCTGCTGTCAAAAGAGGGTAGAAGGTTAATGCCAGAACGCATTAGTACCATCATTAAAAGGCCCCTTCCGCAAACTCAAAAAGACGTGCGCGCTTTCATAGGCATCACTTCCTACTGTCCGCAGTGGTTTCCTAATTACTCCCTATTAATCAAACCTTTCCTTGCATTAACAATGAAAGAAGTGCATGAGCCTTTGCCTTGGACACCTGATTGTCAGCATTTTTTTGAACAACAAAAAACTGTGGTTTGATCTGCTCTAGTGCTAGGCACACTTAATAAGAAACCTATTGTGCTCTAGATTCACAAGATGGTTGGTTGTGCCCTTACTGTCTTGACTCAAAGATTTGGTAATAGACAGAGACCTTGCGCTTATTTTTCTGTAGTGCTTGACCCTGTCGCAAGAGCTTACCCAAGCTATTTTTGAGCAGTCATAGCTGTGGCCACTTCAATCAGACAGTCGGCTGGACTCGTACTTGATATTGACCTTACAGTTATGGTACCCCATGCTGTACATACACTATTGAATAAAACAAGGATGCAGCACCTCACGAGTGCACGTCTTACTGGTTATGAATAGACATTGTTTGCTAAGCATATGATGATTGAAAGATGTGCCACTTTGAATCTAGCCACGTTACCACCCCTCCCTTCCAAAAGTGATGCAGTCGACAAGCATGACTGCATTTTCCGGACAGAGGAAGAGACAAAGGAGGGGTACACTTGACTGATGTTCCTTTATCTGATCCCCAGTGACAACTATATGTCAATGGCTCATGTTTTAAATTTCCCAATGGCACAATTACTGCAGCTTATGCTATTACTATGTTGCGCAAGGTGGTTGAGACATGACAAGTCCCTATCAGTCCACCATGGCGGCAGAACTCGTTGCTCTTATAAAAGCTTGTGAATTGAGCGAGGGCTTGGTTGTTAATATCTACACAGACAGACAATATGCATTTGGGGTTCCACATAATTTAGGACATCTGTGAGCAGAGAGGGTGTTCCTTACTACCCATGGCACTAAGATACAACATGGACATCTTATATTGTGGTTACTATCTGCATTAACACTCCCTAATAAATTGGCGATTGTGTAGTGCAGCGCCCACAGAAAGGTGACGGATGATGTTGGTAAAGGGATTGCGTGTGCAGATTAGACAGCCGAGGAAACTGCTTGAAGCAAGATGAAGAGAATGCTTGTTACAAGTCTAGCTAGATTGGTTCCTGAGAACGCCATGTTTGAAAATATGGTTGAGAGTGTGAAAGAGATACAAAGTGAGGCAATTGTAGAAGAACTAGCAGTATGGCCGTAAAGTACAGCACAATTAAATGAAGAAGGGTGTTGGATTGAAAAGTCTGGAAAACAGAAATGGATGCTACATGATGCAAATATGCTCCCTGTGGTTACTATGGCTCATGGTCCAGCTCATATTAGTGAAAAAGGCATTTGTAAACTATCAGCCTTGGTTTGGTGCAATGATAATATGTCTAGAATGGCTGTAGGTTTAGTGAAAATTTGTTTGATTTGCATGAGGGACAATCCAGGGAAGGGTACCCCTACACCATCTGACAACTTTGCACCACCTAAATTCCCATTCGATGTCCTCCAAATGGACTTTATTGAGCTGGAACGTTGTAATATTCTTAAGTATGTTCTAGTGGTTATATGCACGTTCAGTAAATGGGTTGAGGCTTACCCCACTGAAGACAATCCAGCCACCACAACTGCAAAAGTACTCCTGAAAGAGTACTTTCCTCATTTCAGAATGCCCCAAATTATCTGGAGTGATAACAGATCTCATTTTATTGGGAAAGTGATTAGGCTAGTGTGTGAAGGTTTGCACATCAAACAGAAATTTCATGCTGTCAATCACCCGCAGTCAGCAGGTCTTGTTGAGAAGTACAACGGTATGTTCAAACTGAAATTGGCAAACATCCCAGAGACAACAGGGTTGAAATGACCAGATACTATCCTGTTAGTTCTTTTGTCATCTAGAACTACAGCACATTCTAGAACTGGTTTCTCCCGCTTTGAGGTAGTGTTTGGGCGCCCAGCGAATGTCTGGGGCGCCCCTCGGCCCAAGAAGTTTTCCCATATTGAATATCCTGTATTGCTTGATTATCTTGGATAATTGACAGAATGGTTGCATTCTATCCACCATCAGGTGATTGATTCCCTCTCCTCCTAAACCAGAGGTATCTGGACACAACATCCAGCCTCGGGATTATGTGATTGTGCACAACTTTCACAGGAAGAAAAGTTTGGAGCCCCAATGGAAAGGTCCTGAGCATGTTCTGATGTTGACGCAGATGGCTGTAAAGGTTGCTGGTTGTAAGAGCTGGGCTCATGCAACCCACTGTAAGCGAGTTCCTTTGCCGCTGCCTTATGACCAGTGGGTAAAGGAGGGAATAGGAGACGCTGAATGTGAGCAGGTGCCCAGATTTGTTCCATTTAGTAATGCAGAGTTAATATGGGCACAAAGACAAGGAGAACTACAACATTTTGAACGAGGCAGTCCCACCAGAAATACAAGACATCCAGGAGCATCTGTTCAGTGATCTTACAGTGCCTGGGGCTGTCATGTACAATTTGTGTCCTCTGCCGCGGGCTACTGCACCTAAGGAGAAAAAAGATTATGGATAGACAGTACAAAATAGGGCAGCACTGAGTAGCAGTACCAGCCAGGGATTGGCACAAGTGAACATTTTGCATTTACTTTGCTTTTGAACATTAGTCAGGGGAAAAGTATACTCTGAGAGTATACCACCTTTATCGGTGTGGGATAGATTATGGGAACAGCTTAGAACTGAGCAAGCTCCACCACCGGTGCTTAAAACCTCCAACTGATTGATGAACAATAAGAGCCTGTGCCAGTGAGGCTCTGACGGACACTGGGAACATTCATATTTTCTTGCATTTCTTTCTTTCAAGTTCACTGTGCATCAGTTCGGCAGGAAAGTTGACGAGGAGGAGCACCCAATTGTCACTGTACAATGTAGTGTGACTTGGTCAAATCAGAGTAAAATTGCATGAGTTGCTTTTCTGATAATGGTGATAATAATACTATGTGTGGTATCATGTTTTTTGGAGGATGCATACAGTGTACCCACACGTAGTACAGGTAATACAATATTCCCGAGACCTCAAACAAGGGCTGTCCCAAGTAATGTATTTGTGGAGGCACATAAGAGGTTTTTTGGGCAGGAGACCGCCTGTTATCCCACTCCCTCTGTCACTAGCCTTTGGATGAGATACCCTTTGTCACTTGTGAATTATACGTACACCCGTCCATCTCAGATTGCAGAAGTAAGGGGAGTGTTTGGATTTGGATATCCTGGGCCGTGTCTGTATCATAAAAAGCCACAAGGAATGTGTTACCCGGGTTGTGATAACAATACATATTGTGATAGCTTTTATATGGAAGCGCAAAATATAATATTGGTGGGTTGGCATTAAAAAGAGTTGACAGTACACCGGGAGGCTGGTTATTATCCTGCTTGTTGTCTCATAGTGAATAGAATGGACACTTCACTGTGTATTAATTGTTCAAGGATAATATTATTTAGAAATACATTCCCCTTAGTGAATAAAAATGATCTGAGCACTTTGGGAATGAATTCCAGTTACACTGTGGTGGACTATCAGGGTCAAAATATGCACACCCAGGGTTCTTCTTTCTGTCAAATGGGTCTTATTCCAATGTCCACAATGGCACAGATTATGTAGCTCTTGGGATGGTGTTGTCATTGGGAGTTCCATGTAAATATGCTAGAACCAAAACAAGATGAGTAAAAAGGATCTTAACAAATGAATTCTGCGAAGGAGTAACAGATTTAGAAATAAATAGCTATAGTAATGGAATTACATTTGAATACATCCTCTCCTCCATCTTTACACTGGATGGTACTTTCATGGCCAGGGGTGAGAAAGCTGGGGAATATTTTGGATGTAAGCTACAAATACCATTCAACACTACAGAGGCTTCTTTGTTTGATATCACTAGCCAGTTAGGAAGTATGCAGGTGTATTCAGAAAAGACAGATATGCAGTGGGTTTTATTTTAGCCAAGAGTGTTGTATGCGCAGTGGTCAGCGACCAGTGTGTGGTTGGTATAAAAAAATATGAAAAAGAATATAACACAACATATTATGGACATTATTGACAATGTTCAAGGAATAAAAAGTAGGAATTGGAGTAGGCCGCTTTCCGGCAGATGGGGTTGGATTCTTGAACAAATGATTTACCTTATTGTGGTATTGCTGCTCTGTTGTGTCCTCATTCAATGTCTTCCTTCTTGTTGTTCTTATTGTGCAACTGTTTTTATGCCCAAACAAAAAATATCAGCCCATGTTACAAATGCTGCTATGATGCTCCAGGAGGACATTGATGACCTCATGAATATTGATGAGGGCATTTCTGATGTTGATTGTAAATAGTGCCCACTTTTGATGTATTGATACTGTTACAATGAAGCTGTTAGCTTTGTTCCTATTTTCGCATTTTAGAAAATGTTTTTAGCTCATGCTGAAAGGAGGGTCTGTTAGATTAGACCTGTTAATGCTTGCGCAGTGCCCTGTATAAGTTAGCATTTGCTGCGCCAAGTTCTGTTCTGACCCCATTTTAAATGCTGATCAAAACAAATCCTTTACTGTTTCTGAGAAATGCCCTTTTCTGAGTTTAAATTCTGCAATAAAGAACTATTAGTGCCAGTGCATAGCTTTCTCACTAGATAAAGGCATCTCCCACCTGTCTGGTAGTTTGATCACAGCCAAGGGTGAATCGACCTTGGACTGTGCTGAGTTGTGTAGATATGAGAGTAGAAACCCTTTTTTGTATTTTACTCTCCAGCTGAATGTGCCTGGAAAATGTAACCGTGGGCGCATACTAAGCCGACTATGAAATGTACATAATGTATCACTATGCTTGTTGGCCTTCAGTTCCTTCTGTAGAACTCCCAGAGACTGTGCAGATGGGGCTCCGCTCTGAGTGCATACAAATAAACAGTTATTGGTTTATATTTTCCACAGTCTCCCTGACTCTATATTTGGTTTGGAAGGCTGGGAGGTGGTCAGTGGTGACCCGGATGTCCCTAAGCAGGTCACTTCCTTTACCATTGAGACTCCCATAGGGTGAGTCTTCACTTGGTTTCCAGGTGATTCATTTCCTCTTGCAAATCTCTTCCCCCTCCCATTCTTCCTTTCCCCTCATTCCTTTTCCCATACCTCATTTTTCTCCTACCAAATAACCCTTCTCTCCTCACAACTTCTCTACCCCACTCATGCTATATAAAGTGTAGCCCACATCCAGTCACAACACTATGGGTGGTTTCGCTGTTGGAGCGTAGAAATGGATCCGTGAGGAGGAACCCTCACCTAAGATGGCGCCTGGGGTTAGCATTCTAGTGGATCCGGGACACTCACGGAGATAAGCTGGCAGCTTCTGCTGTGGCTTCTGGATTCGACATGAGGCAGTATTTGGCAGCAAAAGAGGGCAAATGATGTTCACTGCCTGTAAGTAAGGGGTTCTTGAGGCCATTTGATGCCTTGTATGGAGCAGTGAATAAGCTATTGATTGGCGTTTATGTTTTTAACAGGATTACTAAAGTATATTCGATTGAAACAGACCACAAGCAGTGGCTGAGATAACTCTCACTCAGCACACTAAATAGAAGTTAGACTATGCTGCCGGGACACTTATGACATATGCATGGTGTGTGCTCACAACATATTTATGCTTAGTACTATGGCTGGTTGCACAGCAGGACACTTGATGTTCCAGAAGGGTCACTCTGTATACCCATTGATTATGTATGGTTACAGATATGTGCTGAATATTGAGTGCAGTGATTGTGTATGCCTAAGGTGAGCTACATGTTGGGCACTACCCTATAAACTCAAAGCTAGTGGCATTCACAAGTTGCATGTTGTCACTTGCCACCTGGAGCAGGATTGTACTAGAATTGACAGGCCATGGTTAATCCTTTATGGAGGGACTACTATTGTTGTAATAGGGCGTGCTATGTTGCCACTATACGCCAGTGATGTTACACCAACTTTGTATTCTTCTCGATTATGTACAGATACAGATATGGACTGAATTTCGAGCACAATGATTGTGCGTGCATGTGGTGGGCTACACACTGGGCCCTACCTTACAAACTCAAAGCTAATTGTGTTCACAGGCTGCAAGGTGTCACTTGTCACACATGGTAGGATTGTACTAGGATTGCAGGGCCATGGTTAATCCCTTACAGAGGGACTACCATTGTTGTAATGAGGTACACTATGCTGATACCACACGCAAGTGATGTTGCACCGTTATTCACCTCACGTTGGATAACAATAGAACACTAGTTAGACACATGGGCATTTTGTATTATTATATTTCTTCTGCAGCGTGACACTTGATATGTTACAGGCTTTTCGGTGATGATCTTTACAGCATTAAGAAATCGATACAGCCCAAGCATATGATTGTTCACTTATATGCTTATAAGTACAAAGCGTATTTGATATGCGTGACTAAGTTGGATCATATGTTGTACCGCACCTTGGTAACCTTAGCATGTGTGTTGACCACTATGATTAGGTTAATTATTTTTAGCCCACCTGATGATGGTATCATATAGTACAGATTTACTCAGGCATGCAGTAATCCATGGGCACTTTTAGCTAGATTGACCACCTATGCAGCTGCTGTAGGGCCCTGCACTCATATTCAAAGTAATCATGGTATGCCTATGATGACTTGAACCTCATAATTTTGGCTAATGATCTAGTTTATTTGTGGCACTCAATTGTTTCACTTGTGATGAATTTACAGTGATCAGCCACATAGCATTGGTGACTGTTGGCATTCTGGGTACTCTTGATGATGGACCATAGGGTATGATCATTCTGAATATATGCTATTGTGATGAATTTACAGTGATCAGCCACATAGCATTGGTGACTGTTGGCATTCTGGGTACTCTTAATAATGGACCATAGGGTATGATCATTCTGAATAGATGTTATCTGGATTTATGCAGGCATTTCTAGAATTGAATACGGCGTCTCAATGAAATAGACTGTACATCTAGTAGTGCTCCTAAATGGGGAGTGTTCCAGAGGCCTTATAATTTAGCTATATGACTTGTTACTCCTACAGTTGAGGTGTATATTGACTGTTGATTTGTTCTGGGTTTCTGTCTCCACTTATATGCAAATTCTGAGCCAGATGACTTAGTCCTGAAGGAACCCCTTCATTCACCTAGGGTCGAAACATCGACATTCCCCCCTTCACTCCAGTTACCAGATTGAGTGAGGACAATAGAGATTGTGCAATGATACACAACATCGTAACATGCATATTTGAAATCAAGTATTGAACCAGGGGACTTTTTCAGTATCTTATGTATATGTTTTATGTATTTCTGCACTCACCTGAGCATTTCGTCATCTCCACTTTTAGTATAATGTCATACTGACTACTGAATATATTTTGAGTAGTACATAACAGCAGCAGGAAACCTTTCAGCCTAGTGTTTTCTTTGTATATAATTCAAGTAATGAGGCATTACTGAATTATTGGATTAATACATTGATTGGTGTACTCTCTGAATAGTTAATAGAGTGTCTTACATGTTAAATGAGACCCACTGACTTTGTATATATTGCAATATCTGAAATTATATAATTAATGCCAAGACTGGGTATGGCGAGGACACGAGTTATAGTTACTATAGGGCACAAGTTAAAACATTACTTTGTCGCTGAAATGTTCACCTCACTATAACATTATTTTAACCTTTAGTTTTTGCAGTAATATATACCTACATGTGTATATATATATATATATATATATATATATATATATATATATATAGATAGATATAGATATAGATATAGATATATATATATATGCTCCAGCCTGTCCCTCGATGCACTTTCCGTGCGGACACGAACGGGACACCAAATGACGCCACAGCCAGACTCAAAGTACTTTCACTGGTGATGTATTTTTATTCGTGCATACAGGGTGCAAAGCCTTGTCAAACGCGCTTCGGGCACCGGCTGTGCCCTTGCTCACTGACCATTTGCTATGGTTACTCCACCAGTATAAATACGACAAGGCAGCTTTCAAAAATGCGCGCCAACCTCGCAGTTTAGCAATAAACATAGGCAATGGACTTGTACCGTTCAATTCTTCACTGAATACATAAAATGGTCCCGCCATATTAGAACGGTGCATTTAAACTAGCCCAAGGTAAACATAACAAATTAACACCAACATAGATATACCTAGAAAAACTTAAAACGATCATAGATCATAAAAAGGTTTAAAAATGCATTATATACATGGCATTGGTTAGGGTGTTAATGTTATGTAAAAATATGTTAAAATTCTACCAGATGATGGGAATACAAACAATATTTAAAACCATAATAAACATTGAAAACAAGGTTTCATAATCCGTTCAATGGCATATATAGGAATGCCTACGTTTAAAAATTAGTCCCATTAAAAATATAAAACGATTAACACTTTACAAATACGATGTGTTGACATAACACTATGCATATGAATTGCGATGTCTACAATAATGATATTTGGTTTTAACAAATGCAACCTTACAACAGTAAAGTGCTGATGTGCTGATGTGCTGAATTTATAAATTCAATTGTAAACATAAGACCTGTGCAAACTTAACCATGCAGTATAGGAAAAGTGCCTAGTGCAAAATGTAAACAGAATATATGTAAAAGTAGGACTTTCCAGAACGGTGCAAAAATGCAATAATATTGAGAACCATGTTTACATGTTGACTCTCACATAATCATCTGGTATAGGGCCAATTACATTTAACATAAAGTTATCCTGGTGCACATATATATATAAAAACAGACGGTGGGGAAAACAAAGCCAAAAAAATAAACAGACAACCCTACAGAAGAAACAAACACAGATAAAAGATAGTAAGGACATTGAAAACACAGTAATTACCCTCCCTTCCATGTATCTGTCAGATATAGAAAGACAGACACTTGCCTTGGGACTCTCATTTTGTGAAAAGACACATTTTGAATATTCACAAGCACGAATAGACCTTTTCCAATTTGTCCGAAAACTCAAACTTAAAAAACATTTTTTTAACTTGAACAGAAAAGACATGAATGAAACTGTGCGTGAAGAAACCTGTGGTGGAATGACCAGATCAGATGAAAGATTGATAGATGATCTGATACAAATTCAACAAGAGGACCAAGAGTTCTATGAAGGAGGAGTAAGCAACATAGGTCCAAACATAAGGAGCAGTACACGCTCTCCTTTCAAACCGAAATCTACATTCACCACGCTGATGTGGAAAATGTCATCAGAGACTTGAAAAATCTGGCAATGAAGAGCAATAAAGAATTTGCTAGTACACACAATGCCAACAGAACTATCTATAACAATACCATAACAAAAATCAAAGAGCGCCAGGATATTGTTGTGAGATGGTCCGACAAGGGGGGAAACGTAGTCCTGTGGCCTTTGAAAGATTACAATCCTGAAGCCCAGAAACAACTTGGAGATAGAGAATGCTATAGCCGCATAGCCCCTACCTGCATAGTAGGCATAAAGGAAAAATTCCATAATGCGCTCTATGAGTGGAGGAGAAATGGTCTTATCTCTAGAGCAGACCTCAAATATCTGAAAACAGATTATCCTGTGACCCCCAAATTGTACTTAATCCCGAAAATCCACAAATCTGCTACAAATCCACCAGGGAGACGAATAATTGCAGCTATCGGTACATTTTTGAAAACACTTCCCGTTTTATTGACTACTTCCTGCAACCTCTAGTCTGTGAATTACCATCTCACTTAAAGGACACTGGGAATTTCCTTACCAAAATGTATGATGTGAACTGGCAAGATGATTATGTTCTAATGACACTGGATGTCAATACTTTATACACAAGTATTAGACATGGAGAGGGACTGAATGCCCTTAAACACTTCCTTGGATAGAGACAAACTGACCAACACAAACACTCAATGATGCTGCTTCAAATGGCAGAATGGTACCTGGACAGCAATGTCTTTATGTTTGACAAACTGTTTTATGAACAACTACGAGGCACAGCCATGGATACTTGCTTCGCCCCCAGCTATGCGAATTGGCATATGGGCTGGTGGGAGGAGCAAGTACTCATGGTGGAGCATGAAAGTGTAATGTAAGAAAATGTAGCACTGTATGTGCGTTACATTTATGATATTTTTGTGTTATGGCAGGGGACTATAGAAAGTGCTGAAATATTCTCTAAAGAACTGAAAAACAACAGTCTAAACTTATCATTTACAAGCCACACCAATAAAACCACCATACCATTCTTAGATATAGAGTTATATGTTGAGCACAACCATCTTCAGTCTAGAACATACAGAAAAACCACCGCAGGGGATGCAATTTTGCATGCGAACAGTTTTCACCATCACAGTGTCAAAGAAGGAATACCATACGCAGAATGCCTCAGGATGAGGCGGAACTGCAGCACAGAGGAGGGCCTTGACAAATCCACTAAAGAACTCTTTGACAGACTAGAAAGGAGAGGATACAAGTCTGAAACTCTGACCAAAGCTAGAAGTAGGAGCGAGAAAATAACGAGAAAAGATCTTCTTTTTAAACAAGACAACTGGAAAGTGAAGAACACAGAGATTACTGACACCCCAAGATTAATCACAGGGTTCCACGCATACCACACTAGACTCAGGCAAATACTCTACAAACACTGGAATTCATTTAGGAATGATCCGGCACTAGGCCCTACCTGTCCCAAAGTACCCTCGATCAGTTTCCGAAGGGCAAAGACCATGCGTCAACAGCTGGTACAAAATGCACCAGCAATAACCAAACCCTTAAACTGGTTACAGACACCAAAAGGTTTTGCTAAGTTCAGTAGGTGTAAAGCCTGTAAACATGGCGTAAATACAGTCAGTAAAAATCCCATTCAGACAAACACCATACACCATTTGCGGCAGCTTCAATTGCAAAACTGATTTTGCAATATACATACTTCAATGCACTTGTAATAAACTTTATGTAGGGAGCACCATTCACCATCTGCACATACGCATACTGCAACACTTGAGGGCTATAACTAATGATGATCAGGCTTACCCTGTAGCACGGCATATCAATTCATGTCATGCAGGAAAGGCCCAAGTCCTCACATACTTTGTCATTGACAATGTGCCAAAAAATCCAAGAGGAGGAGACAGGCAACAGGCCCTGAGAAGACTAGAGTTGAGATATATTATACTGCTGAACTCCAAGATCCCACAAGGGATGAATGCCGATGAAACCTTAATTTCCATTTGTAAATACTTATCAAAGAGTTTCCTCCCAAGCCCTTATCCAGTCTTCTAAGCATTCAAATTTCTATTGAACTCTATTTTATTTTATCATTATGTTTTCTCCACAATTATTTATGTTTTGTGACCCCTTTTTAGTACTGCGCTATTTACCAGGTATTGTGACCTTAGTGTAGCCAACAAACAATACACATATGCATATGGTCCGGTCATTCTATGCCCACTTGGGCTAAATCCTACTCATCCACAGTACCATATAAGTTAGTTGTATTGGCCCCCCTTACTAGATCCTTAGGTCTTTCCACTGCCTTATTTGCATTATTGCTTAGGGAGTGTCATTGCGAGTAATCCCCCTTTAGACATTATACATTGTTTTGGGAATCGCACCACCCATGCGCATAAAGGCAATAGTCGAGTATTATCCAGTACAGGTTAGTCTAACTGAGAGTAGGAATACAGGCACACCCATGTACTTCAACAAATGCAGTGACCGATTGATATTCCACAAACTACTCACTTTAACAATTTAAGTGGGGGCCACTTGGTATAATAGAAAGAATACAATACTATGTAAACTAATGCCTAGTTTTTCAGGGCCTCAACTTTGAAGAGCGCAAATTGGGGAAATAGAAATGTCTGATTGTGCTTTATGTTGCAATTCTGATTGCCATACTTCAACTCAACTGTATATATTATAATTTTCATTTGATGTTTTTTACATTTTCTCAAGTTAGAAACTGCAGTGTCAGTAAGTACAGCCACAGATAGCTTGTGTATGTCTATGGCTGACTTTCAGTTACCTTGGCAACCTAGGGAGAATTCACTTGTATATATGGAGAAGCAATGAAACAGTAATCGGAATGCAGTGAACAAGGCGGTTGTACTGCCGAAACGCGCCTGACCTTGTTTTATGGAATAAAAACCTATCTGTGTTATCTAGAATCACGGAGTCAGTGCCTGCTTTGTGTACGCTGTCAGGATAGAGAAATATATATGTATATAAAAATATATATATATATATATACCATCGTAGAGTTTAGCCCCCTCGAAGGAAGAAGCCACAAGATCGGTAACATTTGCATCCATTTCATTTAGGAATCAACCGCAACAGGAGACGCAGAGAAAACAGTCACCATCTGTTCTTTTCAGCCAAACCGGTTTCGGGAATCCTATCCCTTTCTCAATGGCATCTGCTGGCAAAGATGATGCAGCATGCACTGTGATTTAAAGCGCCTGCCTCCAAGGGTGTGGTCACATGAAATGGCCTTCTGGATCTTGTAGTGCATGAACCAATTGTCTCGAGTAAGTTCATCATTGAAGCAGTAAATAACTGAATGATTAAAACCCCAATCTCCCGTACATTGATATCGCCATTGGGCGCCATCACGGGTCCACAGCAAGCGGCAGGCTTTCTTCCGCAGCTGGACTACAGCCGCAAACATACCATTGTAGAGTTTAGCCCTCGAAGGAAGAAACTACAAGATCGGTAAAATTTGCATCCATTTCATTTAGGAATCAACTGCAACAGGAGACGCAGAGAAAACAGTCACCATCTGTTCTTTTCAGCCAAACCGGTTTCGGGAATCCTATCCCTTTCTCAATGGCATCAGCTGGCAATGATGATGCAGCAGGCACTGTGATTGGAGACGAGGCTTAAACAAAAACTTTAATAAAACACCTAAATTGAATTGATACCATCCAGGGTTACCTTCCCGTAACACGCGGGTTAACCGACCGACTGTGCTTAAGGGTAACCCACTCAGTGGCTTATGGTAGGGCGGGAGCGTCGCTGTTCCCACTTTACCAGAGCAAACCGCTTTCCTATTTGAAATAGAGAGCAAGTTAATCTGCTCTCTCTTTCAAGCTGCTCTCTCTGACAAAGCAATGCCGGCTCTCGAAGGACGCGGAGAGGATCGTGGGGGCTAAAAAAACAGTTATTTTTGAGAACTAACTTTACTTGTGAAAAAATGAGCTATATTTCTATGATAGTATGTGAAACTTTCCGTTTTTTTGTGTGCACCAGTTGTACTCTCTATGCATGAGCAGCCTCGTTTCCAAGCTCATGTTTCGTTCTTTTTCTTTAAGTTCGCCAAGCAAAGCTGTCCTCATTTCAGGTATTAAAATCGCCCCTTTCTTTTCCCGGGCTGTGTGTGTCATCCGCTGCTATACTTTTGTAATATATTAATAATCATATTGCCGAGGCGCCAAACGTTGATTACATAATCCGCCCTCTGCCATTTTAGTAGTTTCCCTCCGTTATTTTTTTATACCTGTTACTTTCATTTTACCCTCCGCCTATCTTGTCTGTGATCAATGAGATTTCCTGTGTTTGTCCTTGGCTTCCAATGTTATCAGACTTGGTCACACATATACCTAAAAACTAATTTGTAGCACGTAAGCCACAGCCATCACACCGTGTGTCCGTCACCAGAAAGCCATTATCATGCTTATGCCTTTATCATGGGTGGTAAATGTATATGGCTAACAACATACTCGTGCTCCCATCATTATCATCGCAGGTTCTTCACCCACTCAGTGCTTCGGGCACCACTAACTCAGTGACCAAAGAGGCCACGCATGTAGTAGTAGGCCCCTTGTTCGGTACTTTGGGAAGAACTCTAAAATGGCGTAGAACACGTGTGCCACGTCTTTTTTATACATAGGGTCACGTGTGTAGTGACGGATGTGCTGGATAAGTGTAGTGAGGGTGTGTACCAGCCAAAAGAGAGTGTGTGTCGATCTGACATCTAGACCTGCAACTAAGAAATCCCTATATTGGAAATCTGGGCTTTGTACTGTTGTTGTGTTTTCCTGGTAGCGTAAGCACAGTAGGCTGTACTAACGTATTCAGTCTCGATTAATTTACCACCTCCCAGGGGCTTTTAAATGTTGGGAGAGGGGTCAATAATTGTGTTGACTTTTCTTCTTTAGTGTGCAGTACTATATTGTTTTATAAAATGTATAAGTCTTCAAACTATCTTTCCTCTTACGACGTACGGCCGATATTTCCGTAATTGATTTTAAAAGTAATATACGCTTTTTTAAAAGTTTAAAAAAACTATTTTTATGATTATCCCAGATAATGTCTTCCCTTAATATGTACATTAAATACATGTTTTTGAACAATTAGAATCTTTTGTGCCGTACATGTACGGGGCACCGTTTATGCCGTCACGCAGTATATTTAAAAAAAAAAAATTAAAAACGCAGGCTATGCGTTTTGGTCGAAAAAGGAAAAAAAACGCAAAGGCCGCTTTATTGTTAATTAGCCTCTGGGGGGGGGGCAAATCCCTGGGGCAATTTGTTTATCATAATGGGGGCCCAGAGGGTCTCCCCTGTGCGGGGATCGCTACTTTCCGGATCTTTAACTATATGTATGTGGGGGGCTCATGGCCCCCCGGAATTCCGGGGACCGCCTCCTCCTCGACTCGAGCCTCCCCCCGGGGCCTGTTTTTATTTAAAAAAACTGTGCAAAGGGGTTGTAAATGTGGTATTTTGGTTTTGTTTCTGTTTTGTAGAGGATCCAGGGTAAATATAACGTTTTTTTGTACAGCTACTACCTTTCTGCCTGTTACGATGGTAACAGTTCATGGATCACTTGCATGAGTACAGAGGTTAGAAGTTCATCACAATATGTTGCTAATTGAAATAGTTACTGTGCTGGAGATTTATATATTTTTTTTCATAGGAACCGTTAGTCATAGAAGAAGTCAGTGGAAAAGTTTTGTTAGGGATTCCTTCCTGTTCGGGGAGTATTGAGATAACGTGCTCCAAGCGGGACTTTACGAAGTTTAATGTTCATTGGCTGTAAAGTATTAAAAGTAGAAGGATTAGCAGTCATTCCTTGCTCGTCTTTGGAACAACATGGACATTTTATTGGCTAAAGTGTTCCGAACAAAAGTTTGCTCCTTATTGGGTGGGAACGATTAACTGGTGTCAGTGATATTGTGATGCATTTTCCAAAGGAGTATAGGGAAAAAAAGTAGTTGAGGGCAGGTAAGGAAAACTATTAACTGTACAGTGCCCATAAGGTGGTGGACAGGAAATATGAGGGAAACAATTTTTTTTATATGTTTCAAGGGGCATTTATATAATTGCCGTGTGGTGTATAAATCACGGCGGAAAAATGACAGTGTCTTGCGCTGTTTTCTTTTATCAAGTTTGTAGGTGACATACTTCTTAGTAGTACTATTTACTTATAATGTGGTGTTTACTGTCCTGATGGGGAGGTGTGGTTGCGCAGCAAAAAATTCATTCTAGGTTTGAAACAGTTTTAGTTCAGCAAATACAAATAAACGTTCTTCAGAATCTGTCACAGTATATATGAAAGGGGTGACAATTAAAAATGGAATTTCATAAAATATTAGTTAAGCGTGGATATATACTTCTTTTTTGTGCTACAGTTTGTAAAAGTGTTGCCCCACATTCATGTTGATGTAAGAGGGCATCAGTTACTTTTAGATAAAGTAGAATAGAAGTGCTACAACAAACACTCCTGCACTACATTATCTCAGATCAGGAGAACAATTAAAACAGTAAAATATAAATTATTTCATATTACATAGAAATGCATGCATTATTATTTTTCAAATTTGTATTATGTACAATTCAGAAACGTGCTGTCATAGTGTATACAGGTTGCAGACTGTTCGGCTAATAAATCACATACTCACCAAAGAATATATAGAATGTTACTCTTATAATATATAGTACAGGTCCTATGTATTCTTTAGGGAAAAGGTGAATAGGAATCACAAATAAGAATAAAAGTTAGAAAATAACATTCAGAAATGTAGGATTTATTAAATATTTAAAGTAACAAAGTATGCATGATAGCTATATTTTAATATATATATAAAAATATCTGATCAAGTACTTATAAATATTTGATAATTATATTACAGATGGCGCTGAAAAATCTCCCATTCCTATTTTGTAGCAATAGGACAGTCTATAATATGTTATGTATTTAACAGAACATCCATAATGAAATACTGTCGAGGGGTAATTTTTTACTGAACTTCTTTTCTCCGGGAGGTGAAAAAATGTGATCTTCGTGGTGACGGGTCATAAACTCCTCTGAGATCATGATGGTGAGAATAATAATATGTATATATTCTCACAGCATATGATCACAAGGGGAAAATAGACTGAAAGCTGCAAGCCAGTAACGTTGCTTACTTATCGTTACTGTTTGTGACGACGGATTGTGAATTCCGCTAAGATCACTGAGACTGTTAATGTTATAATACACATATTATCAGTATGTGATCTCTAGGGGAAAACACAATAATAAGTGTAACATTGCGACGTTGATTGTAAATGTTTAGGGTTTGCGTCGACGGGGTAGCAACACCTCTCGAGCGAAGTACAGTATCAATATTATAATATAAAAAGTTACTATGTATAAGGTGAAAGGAGCCAGAAAAGGAGTAATATTTGTTATAATATATCTGTTTCTAAGAACAAGCTGCTGACGCTACAGAGAAAAACGAAAAACATGCAATACATTTTTTTTCTACATATAAATGTTTAAATATTGACAAATAGCCACAATTTATAACTAAGTACTATGCCTATGCCATATTGAAACAACTTATAACTCCGGAATATGTTTGTTGACGCAAAAAGAGAATCCGATGCTAAACTAAAACTAAACTAATTGCACAGTAGGTGTGGTTTATATAGTTTTTTGTTGTTTAGTAGTCTATGGAAGGAAGATGTGGCTCCGCCTATTTAGATGGCACGTTTTGCAGTTTACACATGCTCACATTTTTACTGTTTTTATTCTGCACATGTTCGGAAAAGTTACAAACTGTGAAGCTGAAAAGGTTTCGAATTTGATAGTAACAGGTATAAGGTAATATTATCTACATACATTGAAGAGTTTAAAAAGTGTTACTCGGTAAAATGTGTTCTTTGCATTTTCATGATTAAAAGCATCTAAATAGAAGACGTATAAAAAATATTGTTATCATTAGAAGAAAAAAAAAGGATTAATATTTGTTATTTTTATGGTTCTTAATTTAAAAAATGCTAGCATTTGTAAATCGTAATCCTACCCTCGGAAAGGTGTGCTGGCGCTTGGGGCTTTGGGAAGGTTATTAAATAATAAATGCCCTTTTCTATGCACCTGTAAACTTGGCTTTTAAACTTTCAATGGCCCAGTCTGTATCTTTACACTTCCTCCAAACATTTTGGTACTGCTATTTTAGTATTGAAGTGAGCCATTCAGCAGTATGTGTTTATGTATACACTGTTCTAAAAGTGAAGCTGCTATACATTTTGCCAGACACTCTCCTTGCAGAATTGTAATAATTCAGCCAGTACCCAATTAGTCATGGTGCAAAGTGGACCTTAGGGAATAGACTGCTTCAAACTCCTAAACACTATGCATGCACTCTTCTATGCATGGGCAAAACTTGTCTTTTATAGCTGTTATTATCCAGTCTATATTCTTACACTTCCAGCAAACTCTTTGTGATTGCTGATTCAGTATTATAGTGAGCTATTCAGCAGAATGCCCTTATGTATGCACTGTGCTAAAAAGGAAGCTTTTTTAAATTCAGACAGACACTCTACTTGAAGAACTATAATTATCCAGTCAGTACTCAAGTAATCATGGTGCAAAGTAGGCCCTAGGCCATGTACTGCTTCAAACCTGTATAGACCATGCATGCACTCATCTATGTAGCTGTAAATTTGTGTTTTATACATTCAATTTTCCAGTCTGTATCAATAGACTTTCACAATCACTCTCACTCTTCTGTTTCAATATTGTAGTGAGCCATTCAGCAGTATTTCCTTATATATGTACTGTGGTAAAACTGAAGCTCTTATAAATTCAGTCATGCACTCTCTTTGCAGAACTGTAATCATAGTCAGTACCCAAGTAATTATGGAGCAAAGTAGGCCTTAGTATATGGACTGCTTCAAACTCCTATTTACTATGCATGTACTGTTATATGCACCTGCAAATTTACCTTTTATATTTTGAATTCCTGTCTTTATCTTTACACTACCACCAAGCACTCTGTCATTCCTGTTATAGTTTTTTAGTGACTCATTGATGAGTGTGTAGTAATCCATTCACTACATTCAAACAGTAATCAGCAGATGTACAATAAGTGGTACGCCCCCAGAGATATGGCAGTTATTGTGCACTGTGATATCACCACAATGGATGCACCGTATTTACAATGTAGTGTATTACAGAGCAAAAACGGCACAGAAATGTGATGTATTTGTGTTGTGAAGGTGGTGCATTGCTTGACTTGCGTTCCAAGTGCAACGGAGCTCCAGCAATGCTCTTGGTGTTCTATTCTCACAAAGCTGTGTCAATCCTTACACGTGTTTCAAGCAGGTGCAGGGGTTTGACATAGCATAGGCCTAAAAGTGACTGAATGAAATCCTATAGATTTCACTCAGTCACTTTTAAGGAGGTGTTCCTATGCTAGAACACCTCCACTCCCCCCCCCCCCCCCCCCCCCTCTGTGCAGGAAAGCCTCTTTCTGGCGCAGGGCTTTAGAATGTGAAGCACCTTCCATATGCATCACATTGTAAATATCAGACACCGTGGCACATATTTTGCAACACGGCTGCATCACAAAAGTGACGGAAAAGATGTGTAAAAGAGGCACAAGGGGGGTGTAAATCCGCTCCTAACACAAACAAATTCACCCAGGCAGTTTCACTAGCAGTGCAAATTGAAGCATAAACTTGTAACTTATTTATATGGATATGTTACATTGAAGTGCTTCGGAGGTACTACAGTATACTATAGGTAAACACCTTATACATTTATGCTGTAGCACTCCCTTATAGTTTTGCACTTTCACATTTACCATACACTACTAATTCATTCGTTCATTTATGCACTACACATTCATTCTGACAAACTTTTACACACTCATATACAAATATAGTTCTTTCTTAAGCCAGTGGAGGTAGTTCTGAAAAGAAGTGTTTTTTTCTTTTTTGTTTTCCATTTTTTTTTATTTTTCAGCAAGTTTTTAGTAGTTTTTTTTTTTTAAACCAAAATAAATGAAACTGGAAACAAAAAAACTGTGGAACAGGAACAAAAAAAAAATATATATTATTTTTTTGGGCAACGTTGCTCTTCTTTGCTCTTCACAAGGAGGTCAATAGACTGCTCACCGTAACAAAGGAGTTCTCTGCAAAATTTACAATGAATTGTAAGATCCGCAAACTGAGGCACAAAATTAGGATGCGGACTGCTCGGAGGAGGTGGTGGTGCATTTGAGGTAGAAGGAACTGCAGGTTGAGGGTTCTCCTGGAACTTTTGTGTTGCCATCCTTCCATAATTATTTGGATGCAAATTTTTGACATGGCGAACCATTGAGGATGTCCCGAAAGAGTACTTTTTAGTGGGGTGGCCCCTGGAAAGTGTAACCTCACAGATCTTGCACGTTACTTTCAGTACATTCACCTTTTTCTGTGCCTCCGGAAATGAAAAAAACTTCCAAATGAAAGCTTCTTTTCTCTTTTTCTGGGGTGGCTCAGGAACAAAATCTTCCTTAGAGGAATGTACTGATGAAGTCTCAAAAAGAGCAGTCATTGTAGAGTTATGTTCTAAAAGACTACAGCTCCACAGAATAGATGTTTTTCCTGGGAAAGTCCAAGTAGGATGATCAAAATGAGAAGGGTCTTTCAACAGTTTGAATAGGAAGTAATATGAACCAATAAAAACTCTCCTTTTATTGTCACATGACTTTGCGTACGCTTACAATGCTCTTACAGTGCTCTTAAGATGCGAGTACGTACGACGTACCTCTGGTATTTGCGTAATTGCTTTTAAAAGTAATAATCGCTTATTAAAAGTTTTAAAAAACTATTTTGATGATTGTCCTAGATAATGTCTTCCCCTTAATATGTACATTAAATACATAAATATATGTTTTTGAACAATTAGAAACTTTTGCACCATACGCTTACGGGGCGCCGTACATGACGTCATGCAGAAGCGTTGATGCGATGCACAAGGTCAAAGCGTATCCGTAACGAGTGCGCGGCTATGCGCAGAGGACCATTTACCGAACAAAGTGTGGTGCGATCACTGTACATGTACGGTGCGATTACCCCCAAAAATATAAACAAGGA